>NC_088214.1:6445703-6475703 GCF_036934945.1 Oncorhynchus masou masou
GATTATTGCATCGTGGGGTTTTGAGTTTTGCAAGAAAGGCATTTCCCTGGACTTGTGCACGTGACATTAAAACTTGAAACTTGCAACCAGGCGCAGGGTTTTCATAAAGTCGATAGCCACATTGGCCAGGAAGAAACCAATGGGCTCAGGACAGTATGTTCGAGGCAGAGATGCTGGATGTCAGCTGGCTTTAAGAGACAGCAGAATAGGTCTGAATAGCTCTGCGCAGACAGATGGACATTGTGGTGCCGTTCTGCCTCAGCCAGGGAGTACTCTGCTGGTTGAGACGGACCAACGATGGACGGACCAACGATGGATGGACACACTGCTATCTGCTATCTGCTATGCAATTGCCCCCTCCCCACTCCCTCCCACCCCCTCTCCCTCTTACCTCCTCGTTTTACCTCAGCCAGTAACAAAACACAGTGTTCATTTTACCTCAGGCAGCAACAAAACACAGTGTTCATTTTACCTCAGCCAGTAACAAAACACAGTGTTCATTTTACCTCAGCCAGTAACAAAACACAGTGTTCATTTTACCTCAACCAGTAACAAAACACAGTGTTCATTTTACCTCAGCCAGTAACAAAACACAGTGTTCATTTTACCTCAGCCAGTAACAAAACACAGTGTTCATTTTACCTCAGCCAGTAACAAAACACAGTGTTCATTTTACCTCAGCATACAGAGTATGCATCCCAAACGGGACCCTATTCCATAGTGCACTAATTTTGAACAGGACCCACAGGGCTCTGGTCTAAAGTAGTGCACTATATAGAGAATAGGCTGCCGTTTTGGATGCAGAGAGAAAGCCAGAAGTCGAAAAACTCCAGAGAATAACTAGGCCAACATGCTGGGCTGATCTCCATGTAACCAAATGAAGCACGAGCTGAAGGTAACCAAATTACTTCCCCAAACAGCTTCACAAATCCCAGCGTGCGTCCCAAATCACACCCTATGCCGTATATAGTGCACTATTTTTGACCAGGGCCTATAGGGGCTCTGGTCTAAAGCAGCGCACTATATAGGGAATAAGGTGCGATTTGGGACGCAAACCTTAGTTGTTTCCAGTCTCCACACCAAGCCTGATGGTGCATGTAGTTTTCCAGGGGGGAGAGAGATGAGGCAGAGCACTGACATTCAGACAACAAAGACTAATGTCCTGTGACCTGGTTGGCTGGTTTTACTGGGCCTTTGTTTACAAGGCAATCCTGTCTGGTTAATTGTTAAGGCTTTCGTGCTGGGGGCAGGAGACGGAGTGCTCAGTAGAGGAAACATATTCAAGCAAAGAGCATTTCCTTCAGATAACCAATGGCCTATCTAGCCTGTCTGTCATTCCGATAACTGTCCTGTGAGAATAGGTCAGATCAGCTTGGCAATACATGACTTGGGCCAGACCCAGAAGGGGAGGAGGGGGGTGGGGGGTAGGGGGTTGACAGTTCACACCCCACGGGACAAAAAACAATGAAAGTGTTTTTGTTAAGAGAGGGATGTGATGTTAGCACCTATAAGAGGGAATGAGTTCTATAACTTTGTACAAGTAAGTAGTCACCGCCCCCCTTGAGTGAGGTCAGAGAGCGTGTCAACCTGACGGAGCCGCCCCTTTTTGAAGGTCAGTATAAAAAAACGATGGATGACGAATTGACATATCAGACCAGAGAGGTGTTGAGCTGCAGCTCACGTCCAACGTGATTGGACCTCTGAAATCTGGACACGAGGTTGAGACGATAGTTACCTCCTGGACAATCGCCCGTACGGCTGATTAGTATCTAGAAAAGCTGATTGAAGTGGGACCATTCTACCACTATCTACCATTCAGATAGCCTAGCCACTATCTATCATTCAGATAGCCTAGCCACTATCTACCATTCAGATAGCCTAGCCACTATCTACCATTCAGATAGCAGATAGCCACTATCTACCATTCAGATAGCCTAGCCACTATCTACCATTCAGATAGCCTAGCCACTATCTACCATTCAGATAGCCTAGCCACTATCTACCATTCAGATAGCCTAGCCACTATCTACCATTCAGATAGCCTAGCCACTATCTACCATTCAGATAGCCTAGCCACTATCTACCATTCAGATAGCCTAGCCACTATCTACCATTCAGATAGCCTAGCCACTATCTACCATTCAGATAGCCTAGCCACTATCTACCATTCAGATAGCCTAGCCACTATCTACCATTCAGATAGCCTAGCCACTATCTACCATTCAGATAGCCTAGCCCCTATCTACCATTCAGATAGCCTAGCCACTATCTACCATTCAGATAGCCTAGCCACTATCTACCATTCAGATAGCCTAGCCACTATCTACCATTCAGATAGCCTAGCCACTATCTACCATTCAGATAGCCTAGCCACTATCTACCATTCAGATAGCCTAGCCACTATCTACCATTCAGATAGCCTAGCCACTATCTACCATTCAGATAGCCTAGCCACTATCTACCATTCAGATAGCCTAGCCACTATCTACCATTCAGATAGCCTAGCCACTATCTACCATTCAGATAGCCTAGCCACTATCTACCATTCAGATAGCCTAGCCACTATCTACCATTCAGATAGCAGATAGCCTAGCCACTATCTACCATTCAGATAGCCTAGCCACTATCTACCATTCAGATAGCCTAGCCACTATCTACCATTCAGATAGCCTAGCCACTATCTACCATTCAGATAGCCTAGCCACTATCTACCATTCAGATAGCCTAGCCACTATCTACCATTCAGATAGCAGATAGCCTAGCCACTATCTACCATTCAGATAGCAGATAGCCTAGCCACTATCTACCATTCAGATAGCCTAGCCACTATCTACCATTCAGATAGCAGATAGCCTAGCCACTATCTACCATTCAGATAGCCTAGCCACTATCTACCATTCAGATAGCAGATAGCCTAGCCACTATCTACCATTCAGATAGCCTAGCCACTATCTACCATTCAGATAGCCTAGCCACTATCTACCATTCAGATAGCAGATAGCCTAGCCACTATCTACCATTCAGATAGCCTAGCCACTATCTACCATTCAGATAGCCTAGCCACTATCTACCATTCAGATAGCAGATAGCCTAGCCACTATCTACCATTCAGATAGCCTAGCCACTATCTACCATTCAGATAGCCTAGCCACTATCTACCATTCAGATAGCCTAGCCACTATCTACCATTCAGATAGCCTAGCCACTATCTACCATTCAGATAGCCTAGCCACTATCTACCATTCAGATAGCCTAGCCACTATCTACCATTCAGATAGCCTAGCCACTATCTACCATTCAGATAGCCTAGCCACTATCTACCATTCAGATAGCCTAGCCACTATCTACCATTCAGATAGCCTAGCCACTATCTACCATTCAGATAGCCTAGCCCCTATCTACCATTCAGATAGCCTAGCCACTATCTACCATTCAGATAGCAGATAGCCTAGCCACTATCTACCATTCAGATAGCCTAGCCACTATCTACCATTCAGATAGCAGATAGCCTAGCCACTATCTACCATTCAGATAGCCTAGCCACTATCTACCATTCAGATAGCCTAGCCACTATCTACCATTCAGATAGCCTAGCCACTATCTACCATTCAGATAGCCTAGCCCCTATCTACCATTCAGATAGCCTAGCCGATATAGCCTAGCCTAGCCAAGACTCTGATTAGTCTAACTAAGACATTAAAAGTGCAAGATGTGTGACTCATGAGCAAGGTTCGAAGTGATGAACTGCCTTTCTATCAGGTTAGATGTTAGAGAACACACGGATGTCACACGTCGGTCAGGTTTTGACGAGGTCAGCACTTAAAGGCCTAAACGTGGTGACGTCAGCACGCAAACGTCGTTAACGGCACTTTCTCTAGTTTAATTATGATCCCCATTGGCTGTTGCAAAAGCAGCAGCTACACTTCCTGGTTTCCAGCACAGAACAGGAAACATGATATAATACAGAACATTAAATAGACAAGAACAGCCCAAGGACAGAACTACGGATTTTGTTTTTTTAAAGGCACACGTAGCCTACATATCAATACATACACACAAACTATCTAGGTCAAACAGGGGAGAGGCGTTGCGCCGCGAGGTGTTGGTTGCTTCATCAGTTTGAGCTGTGGCTTTACCTTTGAAAATCGCTTCGACATGAATTTAGGCCATCATCAAACTGTAAACAACAGATATTTATATTTGATGAAATCGATGACGCACATCCTACGTGACACCACCGTCGTAGAATCATCTTGGATCTGGGCAATAACACACACACACACACACGCGCACACACACACACCTATAACTCCAATCACGTTCCATCATGTCAGTACAGCACCAGTTATCGGTGACTCACATCTAAGATAACGTTGTATTGTCACATCCAGCAGATAGGTGAAGTGGAATGTGTTGTTTTACAGGGTCAGCCATAGTAGTACGGCACCCCTGGAGTAAATTAGGGTCACGTGTCTTGCTCAAGGGCACAGACAAATTTTCGCCTTGTCGGCTTGGGTATTCCTTTTCGGTTACTGGCCCAACGCTCTAACCGCTAGTCTACCTGCCGACTACCTCTGGATTTCTCTAGATATGCCTCGACCACAGACCAATCTCCTCCTCAGAGAGGTCTCTACCACAGAGCAATCTCCTCCTCAGAGGTCTCTACCACAGAGCAATCTCCTCTTCAGAGAGGTCTCTACCACAGAACAATCTCCTCCTCAGAGAGGTCTCTACCACAGAACAATCTCCTCCTCAGAGAGGTCTCTACCACAGAGCAATCTCCTCTTCAGAGAGGTCTCTACCACAGAACAATCTCCTCCTCAGAGAGGTCTCTACCACAGAGTAATCTCCTCCTCAGAGAGGTCTCTACCACAGAGCAATCTCCTCTTCAGAGAGGTCTCTACCACAGAGCAATCTCCTCCTCAGAGGTCTCTACCACAGAGCGATCTCCTCCTCAGAGAGGTCTCTACCACAGAGTAATCTCCTCTTCAGAGAGGTCTCTACCACAGAGTAATCTCCTCCTCAGAGAGGTCTCTACCACAGAGTAATCTCCTCTTCAGAGAGGTCTCTACCACAGAACAATCTCCTCCTCAGAGAGGTCTCTACCACAGAACAATCTCCTCCTCAGAGAGGTCTCTACCACAGAGCAATCTCCTCCTCAGAGGTCTCTACCACAGAGCGATCTCCTCCTCAAAGGTCTCTACCACAGAGCAATCTCCTCTTCAGAGAGGTCTCTACCACAGAGCGATCTCCTCCTCAAAGGTCTCTACCACAGAGTAATCTCCTCTTCAGAGAGGTCTCTACCACAGAGTAATCTCCTCCTCAAAGGTCTCTACTACAGAGTAATCTCCTCCTCAGAGGTCTCTACTACAGAGTAATCTCCTCCTCAGAGAGGTCTCTACCACAGAGCGATCTCCTCCTCAGAGGTCTCTACTACAGAGTAATCTCCTCCTCAGAGGTCTCTACTACAGAGTAATCTCCTCCTCAGAGAGGTCTCTACCACAGAGCGATCTCCTCCTCAGAGGTCTCTACCACAGAATAATCTCCTCCTCAGAGGTCTCTACCACAGAATAATCTCCTCCTCAGAGAGGTCTCTACCACAGAGCAATCTCCTCCACAGAGAGGTCTCGACCACAGAGCGATCTCCTCCTCAGAGAGGTCTCTACCACAGAGTAATCTCCTCCTCAGAGAGGTCTCTACCACAGAGCAATCTCCTCCTCAGAGAGGTCTCTACCACAGAGCAATCTCCTCCTCAGAGAGTTCTCTACCACAGAGTAATCTCCTCCTCAGAGAGGTCTCTACCACAGAGCGATCTCCTCCTCAGAGAGGTCTCTACCACAGAGCAATCTCCTCCTCAGAGAGGTCTCGACCACAGAACAATCTCCTCCTCAGAGAGGTCTCTACCACAGAGTAATCTCCTCCTCAGAGAGGTCTCTACCACAGAGCAATCTCCTCCTCAGAGAGGTCTCTACCACAGAGCGATCTCCTCCTCAGAGAGGTCTCTACCACAGAGCAATCTCCTCCTCAGAGGTCTCTACCACAGAGCAATCTCCTCCTCAGAGAGGTCTCTACCACAGAGCAATCTCCTCCTCAGAGAGGTCTCTACCACAGAACAATCTCCTCCTCAGAGAGGTCTCTACCACAGAGCGATCTCCTCCTCAGAGAGGTCTCTACCACAGAGCAATCTCCTCCTCAGAGAGGTCTCTACCACAGAGCGATCTCCTCTTCAGAGAGGTCTCTACCACAGAGCAATCTCCTCTTCAGAGAGGTCTCTAACACAGAGCAATCTCCTCCTCAGAGGTCTCTACCACAGAGCAATCTCCTCCTCAGAGAGGTATCTACCACAGAGCAATCTCCTCTTCAGAGAGGTCTCTACCACAGAGCAATCTCCTCCTCAGAGGTCTCTACCACAGACCAATCTCCTCTTCAGAGAGGTCTCTACCACAGAGCAATCTCCTCTTTAGAGAGGTCTCTACCACAGAGCAATCTCCTCTTCAGAGAGGTCTCTACCACAGAACAATCTCCTCCTCAGAGAGGTCTCTACCACAGAGCAATCTCCTCCTCAGAGAGGTCTCTACCACAGAGCAATCTCCTCCTCAGAGAGTTCTCTACCACAGAGTAATCTCCTCCTCAGAGAGGTCTCTACCACAGAGCGATCTCCTCCTCAGAGAGGTCTCTACCACAGAGCAATCTCCTCCTCAGAGAGGTCTCGACCCACAGAACAATCTCCTCCTCAGAGAGGTCTCTACCACAGAGTAATCTCCTCCTCAGAGAGGTCTCTACCACAGAGCAATCTCCTCCTCAGAGAGGTCTCTACCACAGAGCGATCTCCTCCTCAGAGAGGTCTCTACCACAGAGCAATCTCCTCCTCAGAGAGGTCTCTACCACAGAGCAATCTCCTCCTCAGAGAGGTCTCTACCACAGAGCAATCTCCTCCTCAGAGAGGTCTCTACCACAGAACAATCTCCTCCTCAGAGAGGTCTCTACCACAGAGCGATCTCCTCCTCAGAGGTCTCTACCACAGAGCAATCTCCTCTTCAGAGAGGTCTCTACCACAGACCAATCTCCTCCTCAGAGAGGTCTCTACCACAGAGCGATCTCCTCTTCAGAGAGGTCTCTACCACAGAGCAATCTCCTCTTCAGAGAGGTCTCTACCACAGAGCAATCTCCTCCTCAGAGGTCTCTACCACAGAGCAATCTCCTCCTCAGAGAGGTATCTACCACAGAGCAATCTCCTCTTCAGAGAGGTCTCTACCACAGAGCAATCTCCTCCTCAGAGGTCTCTACCACAGACCAATCTCCTCTTCAGAGAGGTCTCTACCACAGAGCAATCTCCTCTTCAGAGAGGTCTCTACCACAGAGCAATCTCCTCTTCAGAGAGGTCTCTACCACAGAGCGATCTCCTCTTCAGAGAGGTCTCTACCACAGAGCGATCTCCTCTTCAGAGAGGTCTCTACCACAGAGCAATCTCCTCTTCAGAGAGGTCTCTAACACAGAGCAATCTCCTCCTCAGAGGTCTCTACCACAGAGCAATCTCCTCCTCAGAGAGGTATCTACCACAGAGCAATCTCCTCTTCAGAGAGGTCTCTACCACAGAGCAATCTCCTCCTCAGAGGTCTCTACCACAGACCAATCTCCTCTTCAGAGAGGTCTCTACCACAGAGCAATCTCCTCTTTAGAGAGGTCTCTACCACAGAGCAATCTCCTCTTCAGAGAGGTCTCTACCACAGAACAATCTCCTCCTCAGAGAGGTCTCTACCACAGAGCAATCTCCTCCTCAGAGAGGTCTCTACCACAGAGCAATCTCCTCCTCAGAGAGTTCTCTACCACAGAGTAATCTCCTCCTCAGAGAGGTCTCTACCACAGAGCGATCTCCTCCTCAGAGAGGTCTCTACCACAGAGCAATCTCCTCCTCAGAGAGGTCTCGACCCACAGAACAATCTCCTCCTCAGAGAGGTCTCTACCACAGAGTAATCTCCTCCTCAGAGAGTCTCTACCACAGAGCAATCTCCTCCTCAGAGGTCTCTACCACAGAGCGATCTCCTCCTCAGAGAGTCTCTACCACAGAGCAATCTCCTCCTCAGAGAGGTCTCTACCACAGAGCAATCTCCTCCTCAGAGGTCTCTACCACAGAGCAATCTCCTCCTCAGAGAGGTCTCTACCACAGAACAATCTCCTCCTCAGAGGTCTCTACCACAGAGCGATCTCCTCCTCAGAGGTCTCTACCACAGAGCAATCTCCTCTTCAGAGAGGTCTCTACCACAGACCAATCTCCTCCTCAGAGAGGTCTCTACCACAGAGCGATCTCCTCTTCAGAGAGGTCTCTACCACAGAGCAATCTCCTCTTCAGAGAGGTCTCTACCACAGAGCAATCTCCTCCTCAGAGGTCTCTACCACAGAGCAATCTCCTCCTCAGAGAGGTATCTACCACAGAGCAATCTCCTCTTCAGAGAGTCTCTACCACAGAGCAATCTCCTCCTCAGAGGTCTCTACCACAGACCAATCTCCTCTTCAGAGAGGTCTCTACCACAGAGCAATCTCCTCTTCAGAGAGGTCTCTACCACAGAGCAATCTCCTCTTCAGAGAGGTCTCTACCACAGAGCGATCTCCTCTTCAGAGAGGTCTCTACCACAGAGCGATCTCCTCCTCAGAGAGGTCTCTACCACAGAGCGATCTCCTCCTCAGAGAGGTCTCTACCACAGAGCAATCTCCTCTTCAGAGAGGTCTCTACCACAGAGCAATCTCCTCTTCAGAGAGGTCTCTACTACAGAGCAATCTCCTCCTCAGAGAGGTCTCTACCACAGAGCGATCTCCTCCTCAGAGGTCTCTACCACAGAACAATCTCCTCCTCAGAGAGGTCTCTACGACAGAGCAATCTCCTCCTCAGAGAGGTCTCTACCACAGAGCAATCTCCTCTTCAGAGGTCTCTACCACAGAGCAATCTCCTCTTCAGAGAGGTCTCGACCACAGAGCAATCTCCTCTTCAGAGATGTCTCTACTACAGAACAATCTCCTCCTCAGAGAGGTCTCTACCACAGAGCAATCTCCTCTTCAGAGAGGTCTCTACCACAGAGCGATCTCCTCCTCAGAGAGGTCTTTACCACAGAGTAATCTCCTCCTCAGAGAGGTCTCTACCACAGAGCAATCTCCTCCTCAGAGGTCTCTACCACAGAGCAATCTCCTCCTCAGAGGTCTCTACCACAGAGCAATCTCCTCCTCAGAGAGGTCTCTACCACAGAGTAATCTCCTCCTCAGAGAGGTCTCTACCACAGAGTAATCTCCTCCTCAGAGAGGTCTCTACCACAGAGTAATCTCCTCCTCAGAGAGGTCTCTACCACAGAGCGATCTCCTCCTCAGAGAGGTCTCTACCACAGAGCAATCTCCTCCTCAGAGGTCTCTACCACAGAGCAATCTCTTCTTCAGAGAGGTCTCTACCACAGAGCGATCTCCTCCTCAGAGAGGTCTCTACCACAGAGCAATCTCCTCTTCAGAGGTCTCTACCACAGAGCGATCTCCTCCTCAGAGGTCTCTACCACAGAGCAATCTCCTCTTCAGAGAGGTCTCTACCACAGAGCGATCTCCTCCTCAGAGAGGTCTCTACCACAGAGCGATCTCCTCCTCAGAGGTCTCTACCACAGAGCAACCTCCTCTTCAGAGAGGTCTCTACCACAGAGCGATCTCCTCCTCAGAGAGGTCTCTACTACAGAGTAATCTCCTCCTCAGAGAGGTCTCTACCACAGAGCGATCTCCTCCTCAGAGGTCTCTACCACAGAGCAATCTCCTCCTCAGAGAGGTCTCTACCACAGAGTAATCTCCTCCTCAGAGGTCTCTACCACAGAGCAATCTCCTCCTCAGAGGTCTCTACCACAGAGCAATCTCCTCCTCAGAGAGGTCTCTACCACAGAGTAATCTCCTCCTCAGAGAGGTCTCTACCACAGACCAATCTCCTCTTCAGAGTGTTGCCTTGGAAACCATCTACATCTGACATAATATGATATAGGTTACGTCACAAATGGCCCCCTATTTTCTATGGGCCCTTGTCAAAAGCAGTGCGCTACCTAGGTGCTTCTTGGGACAGAGCCATAGTGTTGTGTAGCCTAGTCTACATAAATACATCCACTTCCAAGTGATATAGTGGCAATAGGTATTTAGTCCGGTTGACTGAACATTTAACAAAACCAAAGACCTCTATAAATCACTTCTAGAGTTGGCAACAATCTCCTGGGAAACTATCCATCCTTCATTCTATCCCCTCCGTCCCTCCCCCCTCCGTCCCTCCCCCCTCCGTCCCTCCCCCCCTACGTCCCTCCCCATGCCTTTCAGCTGCAAATCAATCGGCCAGCCAACCATGGGGCCGGACTGTGCCCCAAATCCCACATGGAAAAGATATTGAAGAATTGAATACAAGATTCATAGAAGGGTTCATGAACCTAGGGATGTGACAAATGTTTGAAAAAATAATAATCTGACCGTTTAAACTACTATTTTGTAGGTTTTCTGTTAAAATAATGAAGAACTTGTGTATTGTAACATTTAGACGTAACAGAAATGTTTCATGTATAAAACACATACAAGAAACATGTAAACTACAGCTTGGAAGGAGGAGGAGGACAGAGAGACAGAGTGAAAGAGACAGAGAGACAGAGAGAAAGAGACAGGGAGACAGAGAGACAGAGACAGGGAGACACAGAGAGAGAGAGAGACAGAGACACAGAGAGAGAGCGACAGGGACAGAGAGAGAGAGACAGGGACAGAGAGAAAGAGACAGAGAGAGAGAGAGACAGGGACAGAGAGACAGGGACAGAGAGATGGACAGAGCGAGAGAGAGAGAGAGAGAGAGAGAGAGAGAGAGAGAAGAGAGAGAGAGAGAGAGAGAGAGAGAGAGAGAGAGAGAGAGAGAGAGAAAGAAAGAGCGAGAGAGAGAGAGAGAGAGAGAGAGAGAGCGTGAGGGACAGAGACATAGACCGAGACCGAGAGACAGGGTGGGATATGTACTAGAGCCAGCCTAGGAGACAGACCAGAGTGCCCCACTTCAATTAGAATTTATTGTAAAGTGATTATTGACGTTGTCGTTTTGCAGAGCGGGAATAAATGGCTGACGGGGCTAGCGTAGCGACAAAGCGCTAGCAGAACGGGCCTGGCAATAAATCACCCCCACAAACTGAGACGTCAAACAGGCATTGGTCATAAAACGACAATGTGATATATACATCTCAGTAACTATGATTAAGTGTGTATTTGAAACCCTGCCCACTTTATCAGTCTCAGCAGCAGGAAAGAACAAGCAGGGCCAAGCAGGGCCAACACTGCATTCTGACTGTCCCTGTCTAGCAGGGTATCAGTGGTGTGTTACTCGTCATGTTCTGTGTTGTGGAGCCCAGGAAGAGCAGCTGCTGTAAAAAGATCACGGAGATTTAATAAACACACAGACAACGCACTGAATGGATCTAATTCAGTTAAACACACAGACAACGCATTGAATGGATCTAATTCAATCTGATTTGAAAGTAGCCTATATAGTCTATCAAAGAGTCTATCGACTAGTCTATCTAATATCTAATAGTCTATCAAATAGTATTTTCTAACAGTCTATCGACTAGTCTAACAGTCAATCTAATAGTCCATCGTAAAATATCCCACCTGCACACTCAGGCACAAAGGACTAAAGAAAAACATCCCCCTCTCTCTCACAACATGAGAGTTTATAGTCAGACAGGTGGCACCATAAAGTAACTAGGTACCACATAAGGCTGTGAGCAGACAGACAGGCAGACAGGCAGACAGGCAGGCAGGCAGGCAGGCAGGCAGACAGGCAGGCAGGCAGACAGACAGACAGACAGGCAGGCAGACAGACAGGCAGGCAGATAGACAGGCAGACAGGCAGACAGGCAGGCAGACAGACAGACAGACAGACAGACAGGCAGACAGACAGACAGACAGGCAGACAGACAGGCAGACAGGCAGGCAGGCAGGCAGGCAGGCAGACAGGCAGGCAGGCAGGCAGGCAGGCAGGCAGACAGGCGGACAGGCAGGCAGACAGACAGGCAGGCAGACAGACAGACAGATAGGCAGACAGGCATTCTGGGACCACTTGAGTCTTGGACAAACACACTGACAGTGATGGCATGTCAACAAGAGGCCTGGCCAGCCAATGAGGTGTCTCCCACGGAAGATGGCTAGCCAATGAGGTGTCTCCATCAGAGGGCCAACCAATTCGAGGTCCCCTGATCTCAACAGCTGTCTAAACAGGGCCGGGTATATCGTCTCCACCCACAGAGAGGGTCCAAAGGTACCGAAGGGGTTGGCAGACTGGATAGACTGTCGAGGCGCAGGACTGCGGAACACAACCACCTGTCAGAGGTCTCACAGTGAGGAGGGCACAATGCTGTCTCAGAATACTGGAGTAAAACATGACGGTTTATCCAAATGTTTTTTACCGGTTACATGAATATTACCCATCTTTCTGTACAGGCAGAACACTGGTCAATAGTTTCCAATTCTAGCAGAAGAGAAGTTAAATTGAAGCCGACTCGACGTTTCTTCAGTTGGTAGCCAGGGCGACACTGCAATATGATTGTTGACAACTGTTGAGCAAGGCCCTATTTTTTTTATTCAGACTATTGGTGCTTTGTAACAGAACAAGGACACCTCCTGATCGGTCTTTCTAGTCTAAAGTCCAGATGAACCAACCCCATGGTGTTGACATAGAGAGGAGAGGAGGAGGAGGGGGGGGGCTTGGATAACAGAGGGAAAGGAGGTGTGGGGGGGGGGGAATCCCTCCGATACGTTAGAAAACATGGACGGTGAAATGAAGAGGAGGAAGACCCAGGGGCCAGAGGAAGGAGAGAAAGGGAACCATGACTAGAATCTCAGACAGTCTTGACTACATTAACAACAATTCTCTGGTAAATATCTGACGTCGTCTATCTGAAACAGGGAGAATTTGATCATTAAATTAATCAAAACAAACAGTCGTTTTTACTTGGTAGAGAGTAGAGATACTGTACTTGCTTGTTCACCTGAGTATAGACCACCTGAATATAGACTACTGGATAGACCACCTGAGTATAGACCACCTGAATAGACCACCTGAATATAGACTACTGAATAGACCCCCTGAATATAGAATACCTGAATAGACCACCTGAATATAGACTACTGGATAGACCACCTGAGTATAGACCACCTGAATATAGACTACTGAATATAGACTACTGAATAGACCACCTGAATATAGACTACTGAATAGACCACCTGAATATAGACCACCTGAATATAGACTACTGGATAGACCACCTGAATATAGACTACTGAATATAGACTACTGAATAGACCACCTGAATATAGACTACTGAATATAGACTACTGAATAGACCACCTGAATATAGACTACTGGATAGACCACCTGAATATAGACTACTGGATAGACCACCTGAATATAGACTACTGAATATAGACCACCTGAATATAGACTACTGAATAGACCACCTGAATATAGACTACTGAATATAGACCACCTGAATATAGACTACTGAATAAAGACCACCTGAATATAGACTACTGAATAGACCACCTGAATATAGACTACTGAATAGACCACCTGAATATAGACTACTGAATAGACCACCTGAATATAGACTACTGAATATAGACCACCTGAATATAGACCACCTGAATAGACCACCTGAATATAGACTACTGAATAGACCACCTGAATATAGACTACTGAATAAAGACCACCTGAATATAGACTACTGAATAGACCACCTGAATATAGACTACTGAATAGACCACCTGAATATAGACTACTGAATAGACCACCTGAATATAGACTACTGAATATAGACCACCTGAATATAGACCACCTGAATAGACCACCTGAATATAGACCACCTGAATATAGACTACTGAATAGACCACCTGAATATTGACTACTGAATAGACCACCTGAATATAGACTACTGAATAGACCACCTGAATATAGACCACCTGAATATAGACTACTGAATAGACCACCTGAATATTGACTACTGAATAGACCACCTGAATATTGACTACTTAATAGACCACATGAATATAGACTACTGAATAGACCACCTGAATATAGACCACCTGAATATAGACTACTGAATAGACCACCTGAATATTGACTACTGAATAGACCACCTGAATATTGACTACTTAATAGACCACATGAATATAGACTACTGAATAGACCACCTGAATATAGACCACCTGAATATAGACTACTGGATAGACCACCTGAATATAGACCACCTGAATATAGACTACTGTATAGACCACCTGAATATAGACTACTGAATATAGACTACTGAATATACCACTTGAATATAGACCACCTGAATATAGACTACTGAATATAGACTACTGGATAGACCACCTGAATATAGACTACCTGAATATAGACCACCTGAATATAGACTACTGATATCTCACCTGAATATAGACTACTGAATATAGACTACTGAATATAGACTACTGGATAGACCACCTGAATATAGACTACTGGATAGACCACCTGAATATAGACTACTGAATATAGACTACTGGATAGACCACCTGAATATATACTACTGGATAGACCACCTGAATATAGACTACTGAATATAGACTACTAAATATAGACTACTGGATAGACCACCTGAATATAGACTACTGGATAGACCACCTGAATATAGACTACTGAATATAGACTACTGGATAGACCACCTGAATATAGACTACTGGATAGACCACCTGAATATAGACCACCTGAATATAGACTACTGAATATAGACTACTGAATAGACCACCTGAATATAGACTACTGGATAGACCACCTGATTATTGACCACCTGAATATAGACCACCTGGATATAGACTACTGAATAGACCACCTGAATATAGACTACTGAATACACCACCTGAATATAGACTACTGAATATAGACTACTGGATAGACCACCTGAATATAGACTACTTAATATAGACTACTGGATAGACAACCTGAATATAGACTACTGAATATAGACCACCTGAATATAGACTACTGAATAGACCACCTGAATATAGACTACTGAATAGACCACCTGAATATAGACCACCTGAATATAGACTACTGAATAGACAACCTGAATATAGACCACCTGAATATTGACTACTGAATAGACCACCTGAATATAGACTACTGAATAGACCACCTGAATATAGACCACCTGAATATTGACTACTGAATAGACCACCTGAATATTGACTACTTAATAGACCACCTGAATATAGACTACTGAATAGACCACCTGAATATAGACTACTTAATAGACCACCTGAATATAGACTACTGAATAGACCACCTGAATATAGACTACTGAATAGACCACCTGAATATAGACTACTGAATAGACCACCTAAATATTGACTACTGAATAGACCACCTGAATATAGACCACCTGAATATAGACTACTGAATAGACCACCTGAATATAGACTACTTAATAGACCACCTGAATATAGACTACTGAATAGACCACCTGAATATAGACTACTGAATAGACCACCTGAATATACACTACTGAATAGACCACCTGAATATTGACTACTGAATAGACCACCTGAATATAGACCACCTGAATATAGACTACTGAATAGACCACCTGAATATAGACTACTTAATAGACCACCTGAATATAGACTACTGAATAGACCACCTGAATATAGACTACTGAATAGACCACCTGAATATAGACTACTGAATAGACCACCTGAATATTGACTACTGTATAGACCACCTGAATATAGACCACCTGAATATAGACCACCTGAATATAGACTACTGAATATAGACTACTGGATAGACCACCTGAATATAGACTACTGGATAGACCACCTGAATATAGACCACCTGAATATAGACTACTGAATATAGACTACTGAATAGACCACCTGAATATAGACTACTGGATAGACCACCTGATTATTGACCACCTGAATATAGACCACCTGGATATAGACTACTGAATAGACCACCTGAATATAGACTACTGAATACACCACCTGAATATAGACTACTGAATATAGACTACTGGATAGACCACCTGAATATAGACTACTTAATATAGACTACTGGATAGACAACCTGAATATAGACTACTGAATATAGACCACCTGAATATAGACTACTGAATAGACCACCTGAATATAGACTACTGAATAGACCACCTGAATATAGACCACCTGAATATAGACTACTGAATAGACCACCTGAATATAGACCACCTGAATATTGACTACTGAATAGACCACCTGAATATAGACTACTGAATAGACCACCTGAATATAGACCACCTGAATATTGACTACTGAATAGACCACCTGAATATTGACTACTTAATAGACCACCTGAATATAGACTACTGAATAGACCACCTGAATATAGACTACTTAATAGACCACCTGAATATAGACTACTGAATAGACCACCTGAATATAGACTACTGAATAGACCACCTGAATATAGACTACTGAATAGACCACCTAAATATTGACTACTGAATAGACCACCTGAATATAGACCACCTGAATATAGACTACTGAATAGACCACCTGAATATAGACTACTTAATAGACCACCTGAATATAGACTACTGAATAGACCACCTGAATATAGACTACTGAATAGACCACCTGAATATAGACTACTGGATAGACCACCTGAATATAGACTACTGGATAGACCACCTGAATATAGACTACTGAATATAGACCACCTGAATATAGACTACTGAATAGACCACCTGAATATAGACTACTGAATATAGACCACCTGAATATAGACTACTGAATAAAGACCACCTGAATATAGACTACTGAATAGACCACCTGAATATAGACTACTGAATAGACCACCTGAATATAGACTACTGAATAGACCACCTGAATATAGACTACTGAATATAGACCACCTGAATATAGACCACCTGAATAGACCACCTGAATATAGACTACTGAATAGACCACCTGAATATAGACTACTGAATAAAGACCACCTGAATATAGACTACTGAATAGACCACCTGAATATAGACTACTGAATAGACCACCTGAATATAGACTACTGAATAGACCACCTGAATATAGACTACTGAATATAGACCACCTGAATATAGACCACCTGAATAGACCACCTGAATATAGACCACCTGAATATAGACTACTGAATAGACCACCTGAATATTGACTACTGAATAGACCACCTGAATATAGACTACTGAATAGACCACCTGAATATAGACCACCTGAATATAGACTACTGAATAGACCACCTGAATATTGACTACTGAATAGACCACCTGAATATTGACTACTTAATAGACCACATGAATATAGACTACTGAATAGACCACCTGAATATAGACCACCTGAATATAGACTACTGAATAGACCACCTGAATATTGACTACTGAATAGACCACCTGAATATTGACTACTTAATAGACCACATGAATATAGACTACTGAATAGACCACCTGAATATAGACCACCTGAATATAGACTACTGGATAGACCACCTGAATATAGACCACCTGAATATAGACTACTGTATAGACCACCTGAATATAGACTACTGAATATAGACTACTGAATATACCACTTGAATATAGACCACCTGAATATAGACTACTGAATATAGACTACTGGATAGACCACCTGAATATAGACTACCTGAATATAGACCACCTGAATATAGACTACTGGATAGACCACCTGAATATAGACTACTGAATATAGACTACTGAATATAGACTACTGGATAGACCACCTGAATATAGACTACTGGATAGACCACCTGAATATAGACTACTGAATATAGACTACTGGATAGACCACCTGAATATATACTACTGGATAGACCACCTGAATATAGACTACTGAATATAGACTACTAAATATAGACTACTGGATAGACCACCTGAATATAGACTACTGAATATAGACTACTGGATAGACCACCTGAATATAGACTACTGGATAGACCACCTGAATATAGACCACCTGAATATAGACTACTGAATATAGACTACTGAATAGACCACCTGAATATAGACTACTGGATAGACCACCTGATTATTGACCACCTGAATATAGACCACCTGGATATAGACTACTGAATAGACCACCTGAATATAGACTACTGAATACACCACCTGAATATAGACTACTGAATATAGACTACTGGATAGACCACCTGAATATAGACTACTTAATATAGACTACTGGATAGACAACCTGAATATAGACTACTGAATATAGACCACCTGAATATAGACTACTGAATAGACCACCTGAATATAGACTACTGAATAGACCACCTGAATATAGACCACCTGAATATAGACTACTGAATAGACCACCTGAATATAGACCACCTGAATATTGACTACTGAATAGACCACCTGAATATAGACTACTGAATAGACCACCTGAATATAGACCACCTGAATATTGACTACTGAATAGACCACCTGAATATTGACTACTTAATAGACCACCTGAATATAGACTACTGAATAGACCACCTGAATATAGACTACTTAATAGACCACCTGAATATAGACTACTGAATAGACCACCTGAATATAGACTACTGAATAGACCACCTGAATATAGACTACTGAATAGACCACCTAAATATTGACTACTGAATAGACCACCTGAATATAGACCACCTGAATATAGACTACTGAATAGACCACCTGAATATAGACTACTTAATAGACCACCTGAATATAGACTACTGAATAGACCACCTGAATATAGACTACTGAATAGACCACCTGAATATAGACTACTGAATAGACCACCTGAATATTGACTACTGAATAGACCACCTGAATATAGACCACCTGAATATAGACTACTGAATAGACCACCTGAATATAGACTACTTAATAGACCACCTGAATATAGACTACTGAATAGACCACTTGAATATAGACTACTGAATAGACCACCTGAATATAGACTACTGAATAGACCACCTGAATATTGACTACTGTATAGACCACCTGAATATAGACCACCTGAATATAGACCACCTGAATATAGACTACTGAATATAGACTACTGGATAGACCACCTGAATATAGACTACTGAATAGACCACCTGAATATAGACCACCTGAATATAGACTACTGAATATAGACTACTGAATAGACCACCTGAATATAGACTACTGGATAGACCACCTGATTATTGACCACCTGAATATAGACCACCTGGATATAGACTACTGAATAGACCACCTGAATATAGACTACTGAATACACCACCTGAATATAGACTACTGAATATAGACTACTGGATAGACCACCTGAATATAGACTACTTAATATAGACTACTGATAGACAACCTGAATATAGACTACTGAATATAGACCACCTGAATATAGACTACTGAATAGACCACCTGAATGTAGACTACTGAATAGACCACCTGAATATAGACCACCTGAATATAGACTACTGAATAGACCACCTGAATATAGACCACCTGAATATTGACTACTGAATAGACCACCTGAATATAGACTACTGAATAGACCACCTGAATATAGACCACCTGAATATTGACTACTGAATAGACCACCTGAATATTGACTACTTAATAGACCACCTGAATATAGACTACTGAATAGACCACCTGAATATAGACTACTGAATAGACCACCTGAATATAGACTACTTAATAGACCACCTGAATATAGACTACTGAATAGACCACCTGAATATAGACTACTGAATAGACCACCTGAATATAGACTACTGAATAGACCACCTAAATATTGACTACTGAATAGACCACCTGAATATAGACCACCTGAATATAGACTACTGAATAGACCACCTGAATATAGACTACTTAATAGACCACCTGAATATAGACTACTGAATAGACCACCTGAATATAGACTACTGAATAGACCACCTGAATATAGACTACTGAATAGACCACCTGAATATTGACTACTGAATAGACCACCTGAATATAGACCACCTGAATATAGACTACTGAATAGACCACCTGAATATAGACTACTTAATAGACCACCTGAATATAGACTACTGAATAGACCACCTGAATATAGACTACTGAATAGACCACCTGAATATAGACTACTGAATAGACCACCTGAATATTGACTACTGTATAGACCACCTGAATATAGACCACCTGAATATAGACCACCTGACTATAGACCACCTGAATATAGACCATCTGAATGTAGACTACTGAATAGACTACCTGAATATAAACTACTTGAATATAGACTGCTGAATATAGACCACCTGACGATATACTACTTAATAGACTACTGAAAATAGACCACTTAAACATAGACTACTGAATATAGACTACCGACTATAGACTACTGAATATAGACCACCTGAATATAGACCAACTAAAAATAGACTACTGAATATAGACTACTGAAGTAGGCCTAGTTGAGACTTGTCAAAATTACATCAAATTATATTTGTCACATGTTCCGAATACGACAGGTATAACACTGCACCCTTACAGTGAAATGCTTACTTACAAGCCCTGAACCAACAATGCAGTTAAGAAAAATAATAGTTAAGAAAATATCTACAAAATAAACTAAAAGTTTTTTAAAAAGTTAACAATAAAATAACAGTAACGAAGCTATATACAGGGTATTACGATACAGAGTCAATGTGGAGGCTATATACAGGGTATTACGGTACAGAGTCAATGTGGAGGCTATATACAGGGGGTACCGGAGTCAATGTGGAGGCTATATACAGGGTATTACGGTACAGAGTCAATGTGGAGGCTATATACAGGGTATTACGGTACAGAGTCAATGTGGAGGCTATATACAGGGTATTACGATACAGAGTCAATGTGGAGGCTATATACAGGGTATTACGGTACAGAGTCAATGTGGAGGCTATATACAGGGGGTACCGGTACAGAGTCAATGTGGAGGCTATATACAGGGTATTACGGTACAGAGTCAATGTGGAGGCTATATACAGGGTATTACGGTACAGAGTCAATGTGGAGGCTATATACAGGGTATTACGGTACAGAGTCAATGTGGAGGCTATATACAGGGTATTACGGTACAGAGTCAATGTGGAGGCTATATACAGGGGGTACCGGTACAGAGTCAATGTGGAAGCTATATACAGGGGGTACCGGTACAGAGTCAATGTGGAGGCTTTATACAGGTTATTACGGTACAGAGTCAATGTGGAGGCTATATACAGGGTATTACGGTACAGAGTCAATGTGGAGGCTATATACAGGGTATTACGGTACAGAGTCAATGTGGAGGCTATATACAGGGGGTACCGGTACAGAGTCAATGTGGAGGCTATATACAGGGTATTACGGTACAGAGTCAATGTGGAGGCTATATACAGGGTATTACGGTACAGAGTCAATGTGGAGGCTATATACAGGGTATTACGGTACAGAGTCAATGTGGAGGCTATATACAGGGTATTACGGTACAGAGTCAATGTGGAGGCTATATACAGGGGTACCGGTACAGAGTCAATGTGGAAGCTATATACAGGGGGTACCGGTACAGAGTCAATGTGGAGGCTTTATACAGGTTATTACGGTACAGATTCAATGTGGAGGCTATATACAGGGTATTACGGTACAGAGTCAATGTGGAGGCTATATACAGGGGGTACCGGTACAGAGTCAATGTGGAGGCTATATACAGGGGGTACCGGTACAGAGTCAATGTGGAGGCTATATACAGGGGGCACCAGTACAGAGTCAATGTGGATGCTATATACAGGGGGTACTGGTACAGAGTCAATGTGGAGACTATATACAGGGGGTACTGGTACAGAGTCAATGTGGAGGCTATATACAGGGGGTACTGGTACAGAGTCAATGTGGAGGCTATATACAGGGTATTACGGTACAGAGTCAATGTGGAGGCTTTATACAGGGTATTACGGTACAGAGTCAATGTGGAGGCTATATACAGGGTATTACGGTACAGAGTCAATGTGGAGGCTATATACAGGGGGTACCGGTACAGAGTCAATGTGGAGGCTATATACAGGGTATTACGGTACAGAGTCAATGTGGAGGCTATATACAGGGGGTACCGGTACAGAGTCAATGTGGAGGCTATATACAGGGGGTACCGGTACAGAGTCAATGTGGAGGCTATATACAGGGTATTACGGTACAGAGTCAATGTGGAGGCTTTATACAGGGTATTACGGTACAGAGTCATTATGGAGGCTATATACAGGGTATTACGGTACAGAGTGAATGTGGAGGCTATATACAGGGGGTACCGGTACAGAGTCAATGTGGAGGCTATATACAGGGGGTACCGGTACAGAGTCAATGTGGAGACTATATACAGGGGGTACCGGTACAGAGTCAATGTGGAGACTATATACAGGGGGTACCGGTACAGAGTCAATGTGGAGACTATATACAGGGGGTACCGGTACAGAGTCAATGTGGAGACTATATACAGGGGGTACCGGTACAGAGTCAATGTGGAGGCTATATACAGGGGGTACTGGTACAGAGTCAATGTGGAGGCTATATACAGGGGTACCGGTACAGAGTCAATGTGGAGGCTATATACAGGGAGTACCGGTACAGAGTCAATGTGGAGACTATATACAGGGGTACCGGTACAGAGTCAATGTGGAGGCTATATACAGGGGGTTACCGGTACAGAGTCAATGTGGAGGCTATATACAGGGGGTACTGGTACAGAGTCAATGTGGAGGCTATATACAGGTGGTACCGGTACAGAGTCAATGTGGAGGTTATATACAGGGGGTACCGGTACAGAGTCAATGTGGAGGCTATATACAGGGGGTACCGGTACAGAGTCAATGTGGAGGCTATATACAGGGGGCACCGGTACAGAGTCAATGTGGAGGTTATATACAGGGGGTACCGGTACAGAGTCAATGTGGAGGTTATATACAGGGGGTACTGGTACA
This sequence comes from Oncorhynchus masou masou, assembly GCF_036934945.1. Lineage (NCBI taxonomy): Eukaryota > Metazoa > Chordata > Actinopteri > Salmoniformes > Salmonidae > Oncorhynchus > Oncorhynchus masou. Next base: position 6,468,724 of record NC_088214.1, read on the forward strand.
GAGTATATATATCTTTCTCCCTCCACTGTTATGTAACACAGAGGTTATCTGTTATGTAACACAGAGGTTATCTGTTATGTAACACAGAGGTTAGCTGGTATGTAACACAGAGGTTATCTGTTATGTAACACAGAGGTTAGCTGGTATGTAACACAGAGGTTATCTGTTATGTAACACAGAGGTTAGCTGGTATGTAACACAGAGGCTATCACATAGTCCATCTAGGTTATCTGCTATGTAACACAGAGGTTATCTGTTATGTAACACAGAGGTTAGCTGTTATGTAACCATCTCTCTCACTCTGTTTCTCTCTCACTGTGTTTCTCTCTCTCACTCTGTTTCTCATTCTGTTTCTCTCTCATTCTGTTTCTCTCTCTCATTCTGTTTCTCTCTCTCACTGTTTCTCATTCTGTTTCTCTCTCATTCTGTTTCTCTCTCTCACTATGTTTCTCATTCTGTTTCTCTCTCATTCTGTTTCTCATTCTCATTCGGCTTCTCTCTCACTGTTTCTCATTCTGTTTCTCTCTCTCACTGTTTCTCATTCTGTTTCTCTCTCTCACTGTTTCTCATTCTGTTTCTCTCTCTCACTATGTTTCTCATTCCGTTTCTCTCTCCATCCCTACCATAAATCTAAACTGTATGGAAAAGTTGCTTATCCCATGAACTGAAACCAAATGGTTTTTCTTGTTGTGTTTTCACTGGTGATGTCCATTGTTATGATCTATATGTGCTGATGTTGTGCTGTTATGTTGGAGATGAAAGACCCAATAAATCATTCTCTCTCTCTCCTTCTCTCTCTCTCTCACATTGGTATCAGTCTCTCTATCTCTCTCTCTTTCTCCCTCCATCAGTCCCCCCCTCTCTCTCTCTCTCTCATCGCTATCAGTCTCTCCGTCTCTCTCTTTCTCCCTCCATCAGTCTCTCCCCCTCTCCATGTCTCTCTCTTTCTCCCTCCATCAGTCCCTCCCCCTCTCCATCTCTCTCTGTCTCTCTCTTTCTCCCTCCATCAGTCTCTCCCCACTCTGTCTCTCTTTCTCCTTCCATCAGTCTCCCCCCTCTCTGTCCATCAGTCTCTCTCCCTCTCTCTCTCTCTCTCTCATCGCTATCAGTCTCTCTATCTCTCTCTCTTTCTCCCTCCATCAGTCTCTCTCCCTCTCTCTCTCTCTCTCTCTCATTGGTATCAGTCTCTCTATCTCTCTCTCTTTCTCCCTCCATCAGTCCCCCCCTCTCTCTCTCTCTCTATCAGTCTCTCCGTCTCTCTCTTTCTCCCTCCATCAGTCTCTCCCCCTCTCCATCTCTCTCTCTTTCTCCCTCCATCAGTCTCTCCCCACTCTGTCTCTCTTTCTCCTTCCATCAGTCTCTCCCCCTCTCTCTGTCCATCAGTCTCTCTCCCTCTCCATGTCTCTCTTTCTCCCTCCATCAGTCCCTCCCCCTCTCCATCTCTCTCGGTCTCTCTCTTTCTCCCTCCATCAGTCTCTCCCCCTCTCCATCTCTCTCTCTTTCTCCCTCCATCAGTCTCTCCCCTCTCTCTCTCTCTCTCTCTCTCTCATCGCTATCAGTCTCTCTATCTCTCTCTCTTTCTCCCTCCATCAGTCTCTCCCCACTCTGTCTCTCTTTCTCCTTCCATCAGTCTCCCCCCCCCCTCTCTCTGTCCATCAGTCTCTCTCCCTCTCTCCATCTCTCTCTGTCTGAGTCCTGAGCAGGGCTGTGTTAGCAAATGAAGCCATATATCCACATGACTCTGCAGAGGACCAAAGAGATGAGGAGGGGGAAGATAGGAAGCCACCAGCAGAGAGAGAGAGAGACAGAGACTTCATTGTTTATTTGACTTTTGTATATTATCTACTTCACTTGCTTTGGCAATGTTAACATATGTTCCCCATGCCATTAAAGCCCCTTGAATTGAATTGAGAGAAAGAGAGATTATTGCACCAATCAGGAGTGCAATCATTTACCTTTATTTCTCAGAGATCAAATTATATTTCAACATAATAATGTTGCCTGGATGCTAATCTTATCTGTTTCTAACTATAGAAACGATTTCAGAACATTCTGAGATGGTGGGGATCATGGCCTTCTGAAATTACCCAGATGGGTTACTGTAATAACATGGAACGACCCAGATGGGTTACTGTAATGACATGGAACGACCCGGATGGGTTACTGTAATGACATGGAACGACCCAGATGGGTTACTGTAATAACATGGAACGACCCAGATGGGTTACTGTAATAACATGGAACGACCAAGATGGGTTACTGTAATGACATGGAACGACCCAGATGGGTTACTGTAATGACATGGAACGACCCAGATGGGTTACTGTAATGACATGGAACGACCCAGATGGGTTACTGTAATGACATGGAACGACCCAGATGGGTTACTGTAATAACATGGAACGACCCAGATGGGTTACTGTAATGACATGGAACGACCCGGATGGGTTACTGTAATGACATGGAACGACCCAGATGGGTTACTGTAATAACATGGAACGACCCAGATGGGTTACTGTAATGACATGGAACGACCCAGATGGGTTACTGTAATGACATGGAACGACCCAGATGGGTTACTGTAATGACATGGAACGACCCAGATGGGTTACTGTAATGACATGGAACGACCCAGATGGGTTACTGTAATGACATGGAACGACCCAGATGGGTTACTGTAATGACATGGAACGACCCAGATGGGTTACTGTAATGACATGGAACGACCCGGATGGGTTACTGTAATAACATGGAACGACCCAGATGGGTTACTGTAATGACATGGAACGACCCAGATGGGTTACTGTAATAACATGGAACGACCCAGATGGGTTACTGTAATGACATGGAACGACCCAGATGGGTTACTGTAATGACATGGAACGACCCAGATGGGTTACTGTAATAACATGGAACGACCCAGATGTGTTACTGTAATGGCTGGCTGTGATCACTAGTGTTTAGTGTGCAGGTAAACCTCTGTCCGAACGACACCACGGTGTTGTCTTAAGTATGACTACTGTATAACTCTTATTTCCACTTTAATACGGCTTTGTGTCATGCAGAAATAATGCGCGTTAGTTATCTTGAAGAAGAAGAAGAAGAAGAAGAAAAAAGAATCGAGCCGGAACTCTTTCCTCCAACCACCCAGTCACAGATCATTGTGACTGGCGCTTGTTGTTTCTTCATACGCTGCCTGACGTGCTGACATGCTGGCTCGGCTGTTGACGTTGATTAGACTGAACGCGCAGCCATCAGCACGGAGACAGAAAACGTCACTCAAAACACAGAATGGGAATTTATTTCAGGTCCCCCACGAGGATAGATGTGTGTGTGTGTGTGTGTGTGTGTGTGTGTGTGTGTGTGTGTGTGTGTGTGTGTGTGTGTGTGTGTGTGTGTGTGTGTGTGTGTGTGTGTGTGTGTGTGTGTGTGTGTGACTGTCATGTCCGCTTTACTTTGCTGGGAGAAAGGAGACTGTGGAGTGGAAACATTTTTATTTGTTAAACATTGACACATCAATTTATCAAAAGTTAGATTGGTCATGATATGACATCATGTTACAGCATCAGTACAATTGAAGCAGCAACAGTAAACCTGAAGCAGCATCAGAAAACCTGAAGCAGCATCAGTACACTTGAAGCAGCAACAGTAAACCTGAAGCAGCATCAGTAAACCTGAAGCAGCATCAGAAAACCTGAAGCAGCATCAGAAAACCTGAAGCAGCATCAGTACAATTGAAGCAGCATCAGTAAACCTGAAGCAGCATCAGTACACTTGAAGCAGCATCAGTACACCTGAAGCAGCATCAGTACACTTGAAGCAGCATCAGTACACCTGAAGCAGCATCAGTACACCTGAAGCAGCATCAGTACACCTGAAGCAGCATCAGTACACCTGAAGCAGCATCAGTAAACCTGAAGCAGCATCAGTACACCTGAAGCAGCATCAGTAAACCTGAAGCAGCATCAGTAAACCTGAAGCAGCATCAGTACACCTGAAGCAGCATCCCCTGCATGCCCGTGTGTAATCTTAGTACACTCTGGTAGAAGACAGAACACTGCTACAGGTCCAACTGGATACAGCAGAATCAGCGTACATTCAGGACTAATTATATGATTAGAAAACTACCAGCTCCAGCAGTGACTGAGAAACATTAATTGAAGAGAGATGTTAGAAAACACTGTATGGAGGAAAAGCTTCTCTTCTTCAACGTGCGGTTGGTTCTCTTCTCCCTCTCTATCCTCCTCTCCATCTCCTCCAGGCATCAGTTCCTCTGAAGCCCTCTCCGTCCTCTCCTCTCCTCTCCTCCAGGCCGGTTCCTCTGAAGCCTCTCCGTCCTCTCCTCTCCTCTCCTCCAGGCCGGTTATCTACTCCCTCTCCGTCCTCTCCTCTCCTCTCCTCCAGGCCCGGTTCCTCTTCTCCCTCTCCGTCCTCTCCTCTCCTCTCCTCTCCTCCAGGCCCGGTTCCTCTTCTCCCTCTCCGTCCTCTCCTCTCCTCTCCTCCAGGCCGGTTCCTCTACTCCCTCTCCGTCCTCTCCTCTCCTCTCCTCCAGGCCGGTTACTCTACTCCCTCTCCGTCCTCTCCTCTCCTCTCCTCCAGGCCCGGTTCCTCTTCTCCCTCTCCGTCCTCTCCTCTCCTCTCCTCTCCTCCAGGCCCGGTTCCTCTTCTCCCTCTCCGTCCTCTCCTCTCCTCTCCTCCAGGCCGGTTCCTCTTCTCCCTCTCCGTCCTCTCCTCTCCTCCAGGCCCGGTTCCTCTTCTCCCTCTCCGTCCTCTCCTCTCCTCTCCTCCAGGCCGGTTCCTCTACTCCCTCTCCGTCCTCTCCTCTCCTCTCCTCCAGGCACGTTCCTCTACTCCCTCTCCGTCCTCTCCTCTACCCTCATCCAGCCCGGTTCTCTTCTCCCTCTCCGTCCTCTCCTCTCCTCCAGGCCCAGTTCATCTCCTCTCCTCCAGGCCCGGTTCCTCTTCTCCCTCTCCGTCCTCTCTCCTCTCCTCTCCTCCAGGCCCGGTTCCTCTCCCTCTCCGTCCTCTCCTCTCCTCTCCTCCAGGCCGGTTCCTCTTCTCCCTCTCCGTCCTCTCCTCTCCTCCAGGCCCAGTTCATCTCCTCTCCCAGGCCCGGTTCCTCTTCTCCCTCTCCGTCCTCTCCTCTCCTCCAGGCCCGGTTCCTCTTCTCCCTCTCCGTCCTCTCCTCTCCTCCAGGCCCGGTTCCTCTTCTCCCTCTCCGTCCTCTCCTCTCCTCTCCTCCAGGCCCGGTTCCTCTTCTCCCTCTCCGTCCTCTCCTCTCCTCCAGGCCGGTTCCTCTTCTCCCTCTCTGTCCTCTCCTCTCCTCCAGGCCCAGTTCATCTCCTCTCCTCCAGGCCCGGTTCCTCTTCTCCCTCTCCGTCCTCTCCTCTCCTCTCCTCCAGGCCCGGTTCCTCTTCTCCCTCTCCGTCCTCTCCTCTCCTCCAGGCCGGTTCCTCTTCTCCCTCTCCGTCCTCTCCTCTCCTCCAGGCCCAGTTCATCTCCTCTCCTCCAGGCCCGGTTCCTCTTCTCCCTCTCCGTCCTCTCCTCTCCTCTCCTCCAGGCCCGGTTCCTCTTCTCCCTCTCCGTCCTCTCCTCTCCTCTCCTCCAGGCCGGTTCCTCTTCTCCCTCTCCGTCCTCTCCTCTCCTCTCCTCCAGGCCCGGTTCCTCTTCTCCCTCTCCGTCCTCTCCTCTCCTCTCCTCCAGGCCCAGTTCATCTCCTCTCCTCCAGGCCCGGTTCCTCTTCTCCCTCTCCGTCCTCTCCTCTACCCTCATCCAGCCCGGTTCCTCTTCTCCCTCTCCGTCCTCTCCTCTCCTCCAGGCCCAGTTCCTCTCCTCTCCTCCAGGCCCGCTTCCTCTTCTCCCTCTCCGTCCTCTGCTCTCCTCTCCTCCAGGCCCGGTTCCTCTTCTCCCTCTCCGTCCTCTCCTCTCCTCCAGGCCCGGTTCCTCTTCTCCCTCTCCGTCCTCTGCTCTCCTCTCCTCTCCTCCAGGCCCGGTTCCTCTTCTCCCTCTCCGTCCTCTCCCTCTCCTCCAGGCCCGGTTCCTCTTCTCCCTCTCCGTCCTCTCCTCTACCATCATCCAGGCCGGTTTCTTTCCTCCCTCTACCCTCTTTTGTGTTTACAGCATAGAAGCATCTCCTTCGTCAAGGAAAGAGCTGTAGGAAGACTTTATGGAATCAGCACTACAATGACTAAACAGACAGCAGCCATCTTCCCTGCTAAAAGTACAGCCATCTTCCCTTCTAAAAGTACAGCCATCTTCCCTGCTCAAAGTACAGCCATCTTCCCTGCTCAAAGTACAGCCATCTTCCCTGCTCAAAGTACAGCCATCTTCCCTGCTCAAAGTACAGCCATCTTCCCTGCTCAAAGTACAGCCATCTTCCCTGCTCAAAGTACAGCCATCTTCCCTTCTAAAAGTACAGCCATCTTCCCTGCTCAAAGTACAGCCATCTTCCCTGCTCAAAGTACAGCCATCTTCCCTGCTCAAAGTACAGCCATCTTCCCTGCTCAAAGTGCAGCCATCTTCCCTGCTCAAAGTACAGCCATCTTCCCTGCTAAAAGTACAGCCATCTTCCCTGCTCAAAGTACAGCCATCTTCCCTGCTCAAAGTGCAGCCACCTTCCCTGCTCAAAGTGCAGCCACCTTCCCTGCTCAAAGTGCAGCCACCTTCCCTGCTCAAAGTGCAGCCACCTTCCTTGCTCAAAGTGTATTGAAGGGTTCATCTGAAGCATTGGGACTCGGGGAGGATTCGGGGAGGACTAGGGGAGGACTAGGGGAGGACTAGGGGAGGACTAGGGGAGGACTAGGGGAGGACTAGGGGAGGACTAGGGGAGGATTAGGGGAGGACTAGGGGAGGACTAGGGGAGGACTAGGGGAGGACTAGGGGAGGATTAGGGGAGGACTAGGGGAGGACTAGGGGAGGATTAGGGGAGGATTAGGGGAGGACTAGAGGAGGACTATGGGAGGATTAGGGGATGATTAAGC
>NC_088214.1:6478203-6503203 GCF_036934945.1 Oncorhynchus masou masou
GAGTACCAGGAACACATTATGCTGGAGACAGTGGACAGAGTGGACCAGGAACACATTATACTGGAGACAGTGGACAGAGTACCAGGAACACATTATACTGGAGACAGTGGACAGAGTGTACCAGGAACACATTATACTGGAGACAGTGGACAGAGTGTACCAGGAACACATTATACTGGAGACAGTGGACAGAGTGGACCAGGAACACATTATACTGGAGACAGTGGACAGAGTGGACCAGGAACACATCATACTGGAGACAGTGGACAGAGTGTACCAGGAACACAAAATACTGGAGACAGTGGACAGAGTGTACCAGGAACACATTATACTGGAGACAGTGGACAGAGTGGACCAGGAACACATTATACTGGAGACAGTGATACAGTGGACAGAGTACCAGGAACACATTATACTGGAGACAGTGGGCAGAGTGTACCAGGAACACATTATACTGGAGACAGTGGACAGAGTACCAGGAACACATTATACTGGAGACAGTGGACAGAGTGTACCAGGAACACATTATACTGGAGACAGTGGACAGAGTACCAGGAACACATTATACTGGAGACAGTGGACAGAGAACCAGGAACACATTATACTGGAGATAGTGGACAGAGTGTACCAGGAACACATTATACTGGAGACAGTGGACAGAGTACCAGGAACACATTATACTGAGACAGTGGACAGAGTCAGGACACATTATACTGGAGACAGTGGACAGAGTGGACCAGGAACAGACGGAGAGTCAGGACAGAGCGGTCAGGAAGAGAGGTCACGGAAGAGGTCAGGACAGAGGGTCAGGACAGAGAGGTCAGGACAGAGAGGTCAGGACAGAGAGGTCAGGACAGAGAGGTCAGGACAGAGAGGTCAGGACAGAGAGGTCAAGATGAAGAGGTCATCTGTGGCTCTGCTTCAATATCCTCCATTTTAATCCATTCAGGTTCTATTGATATTTGTAAAACGACAAATTAAAGAATACCATAGCTGGCCATAATTACAGACACATGTGTCTCCTTCGCTATCCAGCACCTCCCCTAACCAGGTGTTCTACTCTGTTAGCCAGCACCTCTTCTAATCAGGTGTTCTACTCTGTTAGCCAGCACCTCCCCTAACCAGGTGTTCTACTCTGTTAGCCAGCACCTCCCTAACCAGGTGTTCTACTCTGTTAGCCAGCACCTCCCCTAATCAGGTGTTCTACTCTGTTAGCCAGCACCTCCCCTAACCAGGTGTTCTACTCTGTTAGCCAGCAGTGTTCTACTCTGTTAGCCAGCACCTCCCCTAACCAGGTGTTCTACTCTGTTAGCCAGCACCTCCCCTAACCAGGTGTTCTACTCTGTTAGCCAGCACCTCCCCTAACCAGGTGTTCTACTCTGTTAGCCAGCACCTCCCCTAATCAGGTGTTCTACTCTGTTAGCCAGCACCTCCCCTAACCAGGTGTTCTACTCTGTTAGCCAGCACCTCTTCTAATCAGGTGTTCTACTCTGTTAGCCAGCACCTCCCCTAATCAGGTGTTCTACTCTGTTAGCCAGCACCTCCCCTAACCAGGTGTTCTACTCTGTTAGCCAGCACCTCTTCTAATCAGGTGTTCTACTCTGTTAGCCAGCACCTCCCCTAACCAGGTGTTCTACTCTGTTAGCCAGCACCTCCCCTAATCAGGTGCTCTACTCTGCTAGCCAGCACCTATCCTAACCAGGTGTTCTACTCTGCTAGCCAGCACCTCCCCTAACCAGGTGTTCTACTCTGCTAGCCAGCACCTCTCCTAACCAGGTGTTCTACTCTGCTAGCCAGCACCTATCCTAACCAGGTGTTCTACTCTGCTAGCCAGCACCTATCCTAACCAGGTGTTCTACTCTGCTAGCCAGCACCTCTCCTAACCAGGTGTTCTACTCTGTACCTCCCCTAACCAGGTGTTCTACTCTGCTAGCCAGCACCTCCCCTAACCAGGTGTTCTACTCTGCTAGCCAGCACCTCCCCTAACCAGGTGTTCTACTCTGCTAGCCAGCACCTCCCCTAACCAGGTGTTCTACTCTGTTAGCCAGCACCTCCCCTAACCAGGTGTTCTACTCTGTTAGCCAGCACCTCCCCTAACCAGGTGTTCTACTCTGTTAGCCAGCACCTCCCCTAACCAGGTGTTCTACTCTGTTAGCCAGCACCTCCCCTAACCAGGTGTTCTACTCTGCTAGCCAGCACCTCCCCAATCAGGTGTTCTACTCTGCTAGCCAGCACCTCCCCTAATCAGTGTTCTACTCTGTTAGCCAGCACCTCCCCTAACCAGGTGTTCTACTCTGTTAGCCAGCACCTCCCTAATCAGGTGCTCTCCTGTTAGCCAGCACCTCCCCTAACCAGGTGTTCTACTCTGTTAGCCAGCACCTCCCTAACCAGGTGTTCTACTCTGCTAGCCAGCACTGCTCCCCTAACCAGGTGTTCTACTCTGTTAGCCAGCACCTCCCCTAACCAGGTGTTCTACTCTGTTAGCCAGCACCTCCCTAACCAGGTGTTCTACTCTGTTAGCCAGCACCTCCCCTAACCAGGTGTTCTACTCTGTTAGCCAGCACCTCCCCTAATCAGGTGTTCTACTCTGTTAGCCAGCACCTCCCCTAACCAGGTGTTCTACTCTGTTAGCCAGCACCTCCCCTAACCAGGTGTTCTACTCTGTTAGCCAGCACCTCCCCTAACCAGGTGTTCTACTCTGTTAGCCAGCACCTCCCCTAACCAGGTGTTCTAAGCCAGCACCTCCCCTAACCAGGTGTTCTACTCTGTTAGCCAGCACCTCCCCTAACCAGGTGTTCTACTCTGTTAGCCAGCACCTCCCCCAGGTGTTCTACTCTGTTAGCCAGCACCTCAACCAGGTGTTCTACTCTGTTAGCCAGCACCTCCCCTAATCAGGTGTTCTACTCTGTTAGCCAGCACCTCCCCTAACCAGGTGTTCTACTCTGTTAGCCAGCACCTCCCCTAACCACTTTGTTATGAAAAGCCTAAATACGTTCAGGAGTAAAATAAAGTCACTTAATAAGTTGCATGGACAGTAATAGCAGTATTTAACATGACTTTTGAATTACTACCTGTTCTCTGTACCCCACACGTACAATTATCTGTAACGTCAAACACAGATTCAACCACAAAGACCAGGGAGGTTTTCCAATGCCTCACAAAGAAAGGCACCTTTTACCATTTATGCCTCACAAGAAAAATTGGTGAATTCACCTTCTGATTGGTAGATGGGTAAACATTTTTAAAAGCAGACATTGAATATCCCTTTGAGCATGAAAAAAAGTTACTAATTACACTTAGGATAGTGTATCAATGCACCCAGTCACTACAAAGACACAGGCGTCCTTCCTAACTCAGTTGCCGGAGAGGAAGGAAACTGCTCAGGGATTTCACCATGAGGCCAATGGTGACTTTAAAACAGTTACAGAGTTTAAAGGCTGTGATAGGAAAAAACTGAGGATGGATAAACAACATTGTAGTTACTCCACAATACTAACATAATTGACAAAGTGAAAAGAAGGAAGTCTAAAAATATAAACGTATATTTCAAAACATGCATCCTGTTAGCATCAAGGCACTAAAAGTATTCTGTGAAAAAATGTGGCAAAGCAATTCACATTTTTACGTTGAATACAAAGTGTTATGTTTGGGGCAAATCCAATACAACACATCTCTGAGGATCACTCTCCATATTTTCAAGCATTATGGTGGCTGCATCATGTTAGGGGTATGCTTATAATCATTAAGGACACGGGAGTTTTTCAGGATTAAAAAATAAACAGAATGTAGTTAAGCACAGGAAAAATCCTAGAGGAAAGTCTGCTCCCCACCAAACACTGGGAGATGAATTCACCTTTCAGCAGAACAATAACCTAAAATACAAGGACAAAGGACAGGTAGCCTCGTGGTTAGAGTGTAGAGGTGGCAGGTAGCCTCGTGGTTAGAGTGTAGAGGTGACAAATCTATACTGGAGTTGCTTACTAGGAAGTCAGTGAATGGCCCTGAGTGGCCGTGTTACAGTTTTGACTTAAATCTACTTGCAAATCTATGGTAACAAACTGAAAATGGTTTAGCAATGATCAACAGCCTATTTGTCAAAGGTGGAAGAATTTAGAAAATAATAATGGGCAAATGTTGCACAATCCAGGTGTGGAAATCTCTCAGAGGCTCTCAGCTGTAATCGCTGCCAAAGGTGCTTCTATAAAGTTGTCTCAGGAGTTTGAATACTTACGTAAATTAGATATTTCTGTATTTAATTGTTAATAACTTTGCAAAACATGTTTTCACTTGGTCATTAACGGGTATTGCGTGTAGATAGGTGTCATTTAAAAAAAATGTTTTTTTATCTATTTTGAATTCAGGCTGTAACACGACAAAACGTGGAATAAATCAAGGGGTATGAATGCTTTCTGAAGGCCCTGTAGCAAACACGCACGCACGCACGCACGCGCACGCACGCACGCACGCACGCACGCACGCACGCACGCACGCACACACGCACACACACACACACACACACACACACACACACACACACACTGCATTTTCTTCCAAATGGATGCTGCTTCAATCAGCAGAGGAGTAATGGCATGATTTGGAAGTGAAATTAGTTTTAGCGAGGCGAGCAGGGAAATGTCCCTTCCCACAAAACGGATTTATGCTTCATCTCCTTCCGTCGGCACGACGACCACGCAGCACACCGCCCCGTAGAGCTGTAAAACATTTATTTATATATTTATAGAGCTAAGCGGTGGCGCTGGCGACGTCCTAGACTTTAATACAAGAAGAGAAATAAGGAGTAAATAGATATGGATCATATAACAAGGAGGAGGAGCTGAAGATTATAGAACAATTAACAACACTACGCTAATTAGCATAAGATTATGATCCAGAGAGAAACTACACAACCACGTTCCATATCAATAGGCCACGCAGTCAGACTTCACCAGAGAGATTGGTAATGTGAAACTATAAGGTACTCGGTTTGTCCTTGGACTTCAGCGTGTTATCTATGCTATTCAGAGAATTTTGAGCAATACATGACTGAAAGTTTGGTCATGTATGGGTGTGGCTTACCTGAGCTCTAATAATGACCAGAGTGTATCGGGACGCTGAGCTCTAATAATGACCAGAGTGTATCAGAACACTGAGCACTAATAATGACTAGAGTGTATCGGGACACTGAGCTGTCATAATGACTAGAGTGTATCAGAACACTGAGCTGTCATAATGACTAGAGTGTATCAGAACACTGAGCTCAAATAATGACTAGAGTGTATCAGAACACTGAGCTGTCATAATGAATAGAGTGTATCAGAACACTGAGCTGTCATAATGACTAGAGTGTATCAGAACACTGAGCTGTCATAATGAATAGAGTGTATCAGAACACTGAGCTGTCATAATGAATAGAGTGTATCAGAACACTGAGCTGTCATAATGACTAGAGTGTATCAGAACACTGAGCTGTCATAATGAATAGAGTGTATCAGAACACTGAGCTCTCATAATGACCAGAGTGATCGGGACACTGAGCTCTAATAATGACCAGAGTGTATCAGAACTGTCTGTCATAATGAATAGAGTGAACAGAACACTGAGCTGTCATAATGACTAGAGTGTATCAGAACACTGAGCTCAAATAATGACTAGAGTGTATCAGAACACTGAGCTGTCATAATGAATAGAGTGTATCAGAACACTGAGCTGTCATAATGAATAGAGTGTATCAGGACACTGAGCTGTCATAATGAATAGAGTGTATCAGAACACTGAGCTGTCATAATGAATAGAGTGTATCAGAACACTGAGCTGTCATAATGACTAGAGTGTATCAGAACACTGAGCTGTCATAATGACTAGAGTGTTCCAGAACACTGAGCTGTCATAATGAATAGAGTGTATCAGAACACTGAGCTGTCATAATGACTAGAGTGTATCAGAACACTGAGCTGTCATAATGACTAGAGTGTATCAGAACACTGAGCTGTCATAATGAATAGAGTGTATCAGGAACACTGAGCTGTCATAATGACTAGAGTGTATCAGAACACTGAGCTGTCATAATGAATAGAGTGTATCAGAACACTGAGCTGTCATAATGAATAGAGTGTATCAGAACACTGAGCTGTCATAATGAATAGAGTGTATCAGAACACTGAGCTGTCATAATGAATAGAGTGTATCAGAACACTGAGCTGTCATAATGAATAGAGTGTATCAGACCACTGAGCTGTCATAATGAATAGAGTGTATCAGAACACTGAGCTGTCATAATGACTAGAGTGTATCAGAACACTGAGCTGTCATAATGACTAGAGTGTATCAGAACACTGAGCTCAAATAATGACTAGAGTGTATCAGAACACTGAGCTGTCATAATGAATAGAGTATCAGAACACTGAGCTGTCATAATGAATAGAGTGTATCAGGACACTGAGCTGTCATAATGACTAGAGTGTATCAGAACACTGAGCTGTCATAATGACTAGAGTGTATCAGAACACTGAGCTGTCATAATGAATAGAGTGTATCAGAACACTGAGCTGTCATAATGAAGAGTGTATCAGAACACTGAGCTGTCATAATGAAGAGTGTATCAGAACACTGAGCTGTCATAATGACTAGAGTGTATCAGAACACTGAGCTGTCATAATGACTAGAGTGTATCAGAACACTGAGCTGTCATAATGAATAGAGTGTATCAGAACACTGAGCTGTCATAATGAATAGAGTGTATCAGAACACTGAGCTGTCATAATGAATAGAGTGTATCAGAACACTGAGCTGTCATAATGAAGAGTGTATCAGAACACTGAGCTGTCATAATGAATAGAGTGTATCAGAACACTGAGCTGTCATAATGACTAGAGTGTATCAGAACACTGAGCTGTCATAATGACTAGAGTGTATCAGAACACTGAGCTGTCATAATGACTAGAGTGTATCAGAACACTGAGCTGTCATAATGAATAGAGTGTATCAGAACACTGAGCTGTCATAATGACTAGAGTGTATCAGAACACTGAGCTGTCATAATGAATAGAGTGTATCAGAACACTGAGCTGTCATAATGACTAGAGTGTATCAGAACACTGAGCTGTCATAATGAATAGAGTGTATCAGAACACTGAGCTGTCATAATGACTAGAGTGTATCAGAACACTGAGCTGTCATAATGAATAGAGTGTATCAGAACACTGAGCTGTCATAATGACTAGAGTGTATCAGAACACTGAGCTGTCATAATGAATAGAGTGTATCAGAACACTGAGCTGTCATAATGAAGAGTGTATCAGAACACTGAGCTGTCATAATGACTAGAGTGTATCAGAACACTGAGCTGTCATAATGAATAGAGTGTATCAGAACACTGAGCTGTCATAATGAATAGAGTATCAGAACACTGAGCTGTCATAATGACTAGAGTGTATCAGAACACTGAGCTGTCATAATGAATAGAGTGTATCAGAACACTGAGCTGTTATAATGAATAGAGTGTATCAGAACACTGAGCTGTCATAATGACTAGAGTGTATCAGAACACTGAGCTGTCATAATGAAGAGTGTATCAGAACACTGAGCTGTCATAATGACTAGAGTGTATCAGAACACTGAGCTGTCATAATGAAGAGTGTATCAGAACACTGAGCTGTCATAATGACTAGAGTGTATCAGAACACTGAGCTGTCATAATGAATAGAGTGTATCAGAACACTGAGCTGTCATAATGACTAGAGTGTATCAGAACACTGAGCTGTCATAATGAATAGAGTATCAGAACACTGAGCTGTCATAATGACTAGAGTGTATCAGAACACTGAGCTGTCATAATGACTAGAGTGTATCAGAACACTGAGCTGTCATAATGAATAGAGTGTATCAGAACACTGAGCTGTCATAATGACTAGAGTGTATCAGAACACTGAGCTGTCATAATGACTAGAGTGTATCAGAACACTGAGCTGTCATAATGAATAGAGTGTATCAGAACACTGAGCTGTCATAATGACTAGAGTGTTCCAGAACACTGAGCTGTCATAATGACTAGAGTGTATCAGAACACTGAGCTGTCATAATGACTAGAGTGTATCAGAACACTGAGCTGTCATAATGACTAGAGTGTATCAGAACACTGAGCTGTCATAATGAATAGAGTGTATCAGAACACTGAGCTGTCATAATGAATAGAGTGTATCAGAACACTGAGCTGTCATAATGAATAGAGTGTATCAGAACACTGAGCTGTCATAATGAATAGAGTGTATCAGAACACTGAGCTGTCATAATGAATAGAGTGTATCAGAACACTGAGCTGTCATAATGAATAGAGTGTATCAGAACACTGAGCTGTCATAATGAATAGAGTGTATCAGAACACTGAGCTGTCATAATGAATAGAGTGTATCAGAACACTGAGCTGTCATAACACTGCTGATCCCTCAACACCAGCTCTGCTCGTCATCTCTACGTCTCACTTGTCCTATATCCTCTCCCCTCCTCTCCCCTCCTCACCTGTCTCTTGGTTGACAGTAGCTCGTGTGACGAAGTGTCATGTCAGACGATGCAGGCCTCTGATTGACATCTCACGTAACATCCAGGGCTCTAGTTCAGAGCGACTGTCAGATAATGTCCAGAGATAAATCATCATGAGTGGGATTACACGACTAAAACCAGACATTCCTTACCTTGGGGTAATAACACATTTTTCAAAAAGCATATCAAATACTTATTGCAGTCTTATTAATACAATTTCTTAATACAATTTCAGTCACTGGAGTGACATACATTAGGTGGAGAAGAGCACTAAAACAACAATAATTCAAGTGTCCTCATAACGATAGCAACAAAGTTACGTTTGGCACCGAGTGTGTATCCAGCATGCCGATCGTAATGTAGAGACGCTGGGTGCCTGGCCGTTCGCCGTCCCAGACATTGATCTGTGATGGAAAGCACTGTCTGTTACGTCTCGCCCGGGAACAGGACACGTAGACGAGGGCGATCCATTATAGTGCTAAACGTCCATTACACACACACACACACACACACTAAACGTCAACTAAACCATCCGTCGTCCCTCCCAAATCACCCACTAATGGGAAATCTTGTTTCAACAGAGAAATCCATACCTTTCTGTTGTTAACTACATTTGAGGGTTCCACCGGGGACTATAGAGTAAGTGATTTATGAAAAGAATTGGAACAGACAAAGAGGAAAAGATGAGATGTTAGAATGTAAGAATGAAAGCTCTGAACAGATTCTCTACCAGTCTTTGAGTCTCAGTCGGCCCTGTAAAAAAGAATGTTGAGGAGCAACAGACTAACGGCTTATTGGTTGTTCGGAAACCAAGGCTACAGGATCAGAAGTGAAACAGTGACCAGTGTGTTCGAGTGTCGGTACGCCTCGCTCAGCTTAAAATCACCAGACAACGCCCTAAAGCACAGGAGGAGTGACTGAGTGTTTGTTTGAACAAATAAACCAATCAAATACCAGAAGAAACAAACAATCCAGCAAATAAACCAATCAAATACCAGAAGAAACAAACAACCCAGCAAATAAACCAATCAAATACCAGAAGAAACAAACAGAGCCGGTAACTTAAATGGTGGGGCGGCAGGTAGCCTAGTGGTTAGAGTGTAGAGGAGGTAGGTAGTCTAGTGGTTAGAGTGTAGAGGAGGTAGGTAGCCTAGTGGTTAGAGTGTAGAGGAGGTAGGTAGCCTAGTGGTTAGAGTGTAGAGGAGGTAGGTAGTCTAGTGGTTAGAGTGTAGAGACGGCAGGTAATCTAGTGGTTAGAGTGTTGAGGTGGCAGGTAGCCTAGTGGTTAGAGTGTAGAGGTAGGCAGGGTTAGAGTAGACTCGTGGTTAGAGTGTAGAGGCGGCAGGGTAGCCTAGTGGTTAGAGTGTAGAGGCGGCAGGGTAGCCTAGTGGTAAGAGTGTAGAGGCGGCAGGGTAGCCTAGTGGTTAGAGTGTAGAGGCGGCAGGGTAGCCAAGTGGTTAGAGTGTAGAGGTGGCAGGTAGCCTAGTGGTTAGAGTGTAGAGGCGGCAGGGTAGCCTAGTGGTAAGAGTGAAGAGTGGTTAGAGCGGCAGGGTAGCCTAGTGGTTAGAGTGTAGAGGCGGCAGGGTAGCCTAGTGGTTAGAGTGTAGAGGCGGCAGGGTAGCCAAGTGGTTAGAGTGTAGAAGTGGCAGGTAGCCTAGTGGTTAGAGTGTTGGACTAGTAACCGAAAGGTTGCAAGTTTGAATCCCCGAGCTGACCAGGTACAAATCTGTTGTTCTGCCCCTGAACAGGCAGAACAACAGGCCGTCATTGTAAATGAGAATTTGTTCTTAATAACTGACTTGCCTAATTAAAAAAAGGGCTGGGCGATATGGCCTAAAAACCATCTCTCTATCTTTTCAAACGTATAGCTGATTTACGATATATATATCTAAAAAAAATAAAGTTTTCTCTAAATAAGCTTGGTTGTACAATTAAAAATGTCAAACACACTGCATTTTAGGCAGTCAGCAATAACCTAATGAATTCAGGGATTGTGACGTTCTACCTAGACTTTAGACTTAGACAAGTGTACATTTTCCACAAACATCAGACCTCACTAATAATTCAACCTGGATTTTTGGTAATAATCACTGAACTGGCTTTCAAGTCTCTCTGTGAAAATGCCCCTTTACGTTACGAATTTAACTAGAAACGTGCATAACGCACATTCACTAATAATGACTAACTTACTGTAGGTATTCTAGAACATGAACACAGGCCTCATTAACAATCTCTCAAGAACAAGCCCACGTCCAAGTGAGTAGACAGCTAATCTTTATATTTAAACCTTAGCCAACTTGGATCTATATGCTAGCTAACAAAGTAGAACAGTTGAATAGTTATGAACACACCCTTCTGTCTGTCTGCAACTGTTTGAACAGCATGCTAGCCTGTCTGTCCACTTTGTTCAGATGTTCAAATCAAAATGGCCTATCTTATTTCTCAGAATGAGAAACAATTCCTGTGATTTATACTTATTGCACATTTATAAAAACCCAGCCATTGACAGCTAGTGTAACAGTCTTTGGCTAAAATGCTGGTACATTCATTGTTACTCTCGTTTTAGTAGTGTCTGCTCTGCGTACAAATCTGAGGAGTTGAGACATGAAAAGGATATCTCTATAAAGGTTAACTACTCCTCTATTACAGTCAAATAATGTCTCGGTGTGTTTTGGTGTCCATATAAGCGATTCTGTTGGATCAAACCTTAAATGCAAAAAAAAAAAAATCTAATTAATTTGAATACATGTTAATATTCCAAGTTAGTTTCCAAATTAGTTAGTTATTCAATGTTATTCAATGTTTTAGTTTTTATGAGAGTTTAATGTCAGCTTGTTGTCATGTCGTCTTAGGAGTCGTGTCTCCTCTGTGTGCACCTTCCTATTTACACACACACCAAGCCCCTCCCCCTGCCATTCACATCAACAAAAGATGACCGATCACTTCCTCCTCTCTGACAAGCCCTCGGGCCCATAGTGTTCTGGTCAAAAGTAGTGCACTATGTCAGGAATAAGGTGGGATTTGGGACAGTCAAAAGTTATTTCCCCTGAGTCGACCAAGTTATTTCCCGAGTCAACCAAGTTATTTACCCTGAGTCGGCCAAGTTATTTCCCTGAGTCGACCAAGTTATTTCCCCTGAGTCTACCAAGTTATTTACCCTGAGTCGGGCCAAGTTATTTCCCCTGAGTTGACCAAGTTATTTCCCCTGAGTCGACCAAGTTATTTACCCTGAGTCGGCCAAGTTATTTCCCGAGTCAACCAAGTTATTTACCCTGAGTCGGCCAAGTTATTTCCCCTGAGTCGGCCAAGTTATTTCTCCCGAGTCGACCAAGTCATTTCCCCTGAGTCGACCAAGTTATTTCCCCTGAGCCAACTAACGGTCAGACCATGGACTCTATAACCACCCCACAGTGGCATGGCTCAGACTGAGTCGTAAACAGGAAATTGCAGCAGAGGTGAGGAGAGCGACACCAAGACGTCAGGCTCAGAGGACATGAGAAGAAACCGGTCAGCAGGTAGCTGGTAGTGTTGGATCAAATCAAATCGTATTTGTCACGTGTGCCGAATACAACAGTGAAATGCTGACAGTAAACGGAAAGGTCGCTGGTTCGAATCCCAGAGCAGACTGATGTGCCCTGAACCCTGACTGTTCATGTAAGTCGCTCACACAACACATTGTCAATCTCACATTTTCTGTGTTTCCGTTTCCCTGCCCAGGGGTTCCAACAGGCGAGGCCACAGGTTTGTGGTTTGGTAAATGATTAACTAAGAGAAGTGAGGCTCTTGGCCTGCATTTACAGTGTCTCAGATTAGGAATCACATGTGGTGATATAAAAGGATAAAACTGATCCTAGATTCTACTCCGTAACTTTCTGTTAATACAGACCCTGATTTGGTCAGGCCAGGAGGACAGAGGAGGCGTTCAGTTCTCTCCGACTGGGAGGGAGAACACCCCATGGGTAAATGTGGTCTTTTCATGCCAAACAAAGCAAGACAGACATGTTGTCTTTACACAGTGTGCCCTGAGAGCTTAAGACGACTCTGGTGGAACAGGGCAAGCTGCTAAAAGGATATTTGGTATTTTTCTCTCTCTCTCTCTTTCTCTCTCCCGTTTTCTCTCTCTCTCTTTCATTCCGTCCGTGACACACTGCCTAGTGTTGAGCAACAGGCTTATATTGAGCAACACCTGCTGCCATTACTCTGCTAAGCTAATGCTATAAACACGCTATTGAGAAATTGTTTTATAACATAGGCCTAAGTGTAAAAAAATATATGAATGTATCATTTCAAATAGGCCTAATTGTTGGGGGGGGGGGGGATTACTCGGGAAACCCCTCCCGAAGGCATTACATCTCAGTGCTCGAGGCGTCACTACAGACCCTGGTTCGATTCCAGGCTGTATCACAACCGGCCGTGATTGGGAGCCCCATAGGTTGGCCCCAGCGTCGTCCGGGTTCGGCCAGCGGTAGGCCGTCATTGTAAATGAGAACTTGTTCTTAACCGACTTGCCTTAGTTAAATAAAAGGTTCAGGTAAAACAAATAAAAACTAAAAACACTAAAACAATGAAAAAAGAAAGAAATCCACCATCTACCATCAATTCTCAACATCTCTGCGAAGCTATTTCATTACTCTGCTAAAGATTCTACAGAGAAGCAGCTCAAAAAGCCCAACAGAATAAAGACCAAAGATGTTTGAAAAAAAGAAAGAAGACCGATTTCCATTGAACACTCACACCTAAAACTAACACACACTATTTAACCAGCCTGGCCTTTGGACAACGCTAACCTTTCCTGGGTAATCATGTGGGTTAAGCCTACATTTTAAATGAAACGCAGCCTAAACCATGAACCGTTTTAAAGCTTTCAAAAGCCTTGAATTGGCACTGTTTTTCAAACTCCAGGAAACAGCCGTCTCTTCCCTACTAGGGGGATCTCCCTATGCCAACCTCAGCTGCTCAGAACCTCAGAACCACAGCTACTCAGAACCACAATAGCTCAGAACCACAGCTACTCAGAACCTCATTAGCCCATAACCACAGTAGCCCAGAACCGCAGCTACTCAGAACCTCAGTAGCTCAGAACCTCAGCAGCTCAGAACCTCAGTAGCTCAGAACCACAGCTACTCAGAACCTCATTAGCCCATAACCACAGCTAGCCAGAACCGCAGCTCAGAACTCAGAACCTCAGCAGCTCAGAACCTCAGTAGCTCAGAACCACAGCAGCCCAGAACCTCAGCTAGCTCAGAACCTCAGTAGCTCAAACCTCAGCAGCTCAGAACCTCAGCAGCTCAGAACCTCAGTAGCTCAGAACCTCAGCAGCTCAGAACCTCAGCAGCTCAGAACCACAGCTACTCAGAACCACAGCTACTCAGAACCACAATAGCTCAGAACCTCAGCTACTCAGAACCTCAGTAGCTCAGAACCTCAGCTACTCAGAACCTCAGCTACTCAGAACCTCAGCTACTCAGAACCTCAGCTACTCAGAACCTCAGCTATACAGAACCTCAGCAGCTCAGAATCACAGAAGCTCTTTTTTAACTGAAATTCTTGTTGCTGAAACCTTAGCCTGTAGTTTGCCAGGGGAGATAAAGTCCACGTCCCAAAAGGCACCCTATTCCCAGCATAGTGCACTTCTTTTGACTAGTGCCCCATGCGCCGTAGAACATGGTGCCATTAGGGACGCAACGAAGGACAACTGGAAAAGCAGGTTATTGGGCCTGAAAGTAGCACTGCTGTAGACTCCGCGGGTGCCTCACCTTAACAGCGGTAGCTAGGGGACACACCACGAACACGCTATTCAAAATCCTGTTTAAAAAAAAACACAAAAAACCAGGGGAGGGCTTGCAGCAGACAGGGGCATTTACCAGAGAGGCGACCAATAGAGCTGAGCCAAGAGAAGGCTAAACTATTGTTTTGGCTTAACAAGCAAGAGTGAACAAGGACAAAAGAAAAAGACCACAAAAGAAGAGAGAGAAAATACCTCACTAGTGAAGAAGAGGATCACATCACCCTCGTTCTTTTAGGAGACAAGTTAACAAGGATCTTTTTACAGGGGGTTTTCTGTTTTGTTCCTATTGGTTTTTTCTCGAATTGACACCTGTGCTGAAGGGGGGTTGAATTAGCCTACTAATTTGCATGTCCAAAGTCTCAGTTACCATTACCATGTTTTACAACAGAAACATTTAAAATGTCACTTACCTAAATCTAGAAAATATATATATTTTGTATTCCCGTGAGAAACCTTCTTTTGGTAGTGAGTTCCAAGAATGATCTACCACAATATCCAAATCCTTCCGGAAATCCTTAAGGAATATCCTCCAGAATCCAGGGAAGGTTAAGAGAATCTTTATAGAACTCAAGTCGCTCTTCTCCCTGCTTAGATAATCCACAACTAACTGTTCACACCGTTGAAGAAAATTCTCTCTCTCTCTCTCTCTCTCTCACACACACTCTCTCACTCACTCACTCTCTCTCTCTCACTCACTCTCTCTCTCTCTCTCTCTCTCAGTAGTTTGCAGAGAGACCCTTCAGCACCAAAGGTTGATCACACACTGAGTTGTGTTCACACACAGCCGGGGAGGAGCCAAGCTCCAACCTGTGATGTCATAGGGTGTCGGATTTCACTGGGAAGGAGATGGATTGGCTTCCTGAACTCTGAACAACAAGAGAGACGGTTGGAGTTTACCTGTGCACAACAAAAAAGGTTTGGGGTATGTGTGCTTTTACAGATATGGAGAGGATTTCAGTGTAAGTCTGTGAGTGTGAAATAAATACAAGATTTTCGAGGTCTGAGTGGGAGATTTTATAATGAAAACAGTAAACGATAAATCCACTTCAATATCTAAAATAGATCCACTTCACATATCCACACAGATAGATCCACTTCACATATCCACACAGAAAAATCCACACAGATAGATCCACTTCCACACAGATAAATCCACACAGATAAATCCACACAGATCCACACAGATAGATCCACACAGATCCACACAGATAAATCCACTTCACATATCCACACAGATCCACACAGATAGATCCACACAGATCCACACAGATAAATCCACACAGATAAATCCACACAGATAAATCCACACAGATAGATCCACATCACATATCCACACAGATAGATCCACTTCACATATCCACACAGATAAATCCATTGACAGACAGACAGAGAAGTAAACAGGGGTCACAATACAACACAAGCTGTCTTGAACAGATTAGCAAACCAGTACTCTCAAGAGATTGGTTACAATTTGATTTAACCATCACAGCGTGTTCCTAGCGACGCTAACGCTAGCTAACTGCTCCAAATGTCATTTAGAGGCATGTCACTCTTGGTCTGCCGACAAAGTCATCAGCGATTGGATCGTCTCTAACCAATCAAGAGTATCAAAGCCAATGACACATTTTCAAAAACTGCCCACTTTACCCACGTGTGCTCAACCCATCGGTTTGTGGACCAATCAGACAGCCTCGAATATGTTGGCATTGGGTGAAGGGTCTCGGGGGGGGAGGTTCTCAGATCCGGACTCAAACTATCGTGCGTGGCCGTGGCGTAACGTTTTGCCGGAGTGAGGAGTCTGGGTAGCCAGGTAATGGCTTCTCTCTGACTGAAACCAGAGAGGAATCCAAAAAGCACCAAGACAGTTAAAAAGAAACAAGATGCTAATTCTAATTCTTCAAGCAGCAGAGCAACTATTAGCAGAATGTTAGAAACATAAAAAACGGTTCTATTCTACCTCTCTCCCTCCGCTCAGATTTCCTCTCGCCAAGGAAGCTAATCATTCAGAGCAGATGTTCCGGAATGTTTTGTGGGATTTATGACCCCGCCCCCACACACACACACCACACACACACACACCACACACACACACACACCACACACACCACACACACCATTCTCTAGGATTTATAACAGGCCTGAGAGGGAGCCTCAGGTGCTGCTTTCGCTTCTCTCAGTGATTCCTCACAAAACCCAAACAACAAAAAACATGATTTTGGGGGATTTTCCAGAAAATGTCATCCATAAAATAGTCCTTTGGAGGAAGTATGGTTGACATAAATTTGACATTTGTATTTAACAGCGTAATTGAGAAATAATAAATAAAAGTTGGGATATTTATGACAAAACACCGCTCTACGTCAGAACAGGAAGGTCAAACATTTCATCAGAACAGGAAGTGCGTCTCAGACAAAAAACACCGCTCTAACTCCGTCACCTTTGACATCAGAACAGGAAGTGCGTCAAACACCACTCTAACTCCGTCACCTTTGACATCAGAACAGGAAGTGCGTCAAACACCGCTCTAACTCCGTCACCTTTGACATCAGAACAGGAAGTGTGTCAAACACCAATCTAACTCCGCGTCAAACACCACTCTAACTCCGTCACCTTTGACATCAGAACAGGAAGTGCGTCATCGATGGATACAGGGGATTGAGACACATCCAATGCCAAAAACCAAACAGATATCTCTAGCTTAAAACGGATGGGGATGTTTTTATTATGCCAATTAGATTTCTGCGACCCTGGGACCCTTTGTTTAACCTTTACCTTTAACACACCATTGTGTTTTATCTGTAGATGCTACAAAGCAAACAGTGATGTCATGTGAAGCTTTACGGCTCTGAAATATGAGTACTATTTTTTTGTATTATTTGATTCATATTGAACAACATGAACATGAATATAGGAAATATATATATATATATTTTTTTTTTAATGTAAATGTTCAAATGTTTCTATCAGTGGAGGCTGGTGGGAGGAGCTATAGGAGAACGGGCTCATTGTAATGGCTGGAATTAACGGACTCAAACACATGGTTCCTCTGGACCTTTGGGGAGGAACTTTGTTCACTCAGCTCTAAGACGTGTGTGTGTGTGTGTGTGTGTGTGTGTGTGTGTGTGTGTGTGTGTGTGTGTGTGTGTGTGTGTGTGTGTGTGTGTGTGTGTGTGTGTGTGTGTGTGTGTGTGTGTGTGTGTGTGTGTGTGTGTGTGTGTGCCCCACTTAATATTCACAATGTAATACCTTGCAATGAGAAGCACATATAGCGAGACGGATCTGTACAATAAGTAAACTCCATGACCTGTGTCTTCAGGGTGACGTGGAGAGCCTGTCGTCTATTTAAACTACGACAACAACATAGAACGCTCACACCAGATATATCAGGCTCTACAGGCCAGAGTTTTCTACAATAGACCAGGAATCTCCCTGTCGCCAGTCAAGAGGAGAGACCGGCTGCTAACCAGACCTGGGACAGTATCCACAGTATCCACAAAATAATCCCAGAGTAAAAGTGCTGATCTGGGATCAGGTCGTCCCTGTCCAAAATAATCAGATTCATTATAATCTTAATGGCAAAACTGATCTTTGATCAGCACTCCTACTATGTTAATGTGGACCCTGTGTAAACTCCTGGCAGGCTGTTTCCCTTTAGAAAAATACCGGGTTTTTTTACATTTATTTTTGTTTTAACTAGTCAAGTCAGTTAAGAACAAATTCTTATTTACAATGACGGCCTAGGAAAAGCGGGTTAACTGCCTTGTTCAGGGGGCAGAACGACAGAGTTTTATCTTGTCAGTTCAGGGATTCGAGCTAGCAACCTTTCGGTTACCGACCCAACGCTCCAACCACTAGGCTATCTGCTGCGCCCCGTCCTATCGAAAGGTCAGTGTTGTCTAGGAAGGTCTGACCATCCTTTTCCCAAATAGACTAAGCTCATTCCAGGTTTATGATGTAATACATTATATACGTTGTCGTGACAATAGCATTACATTTGGTAAATATGAAAGGCCAACTGTAGTCTGAACTTCAAAATACACACATCCATGGTAAATATGAAAGGCATTTAATTAGGAAATCAGCTATTTTGTTTTTTCACGCTCAGGTTGACGTTACTGTGGAATTACCCACTAGGGAGTCGGTGAGGCTGAAGACCTTGCCTGCCTCAGATAAGAAATGTTCATCTGTCAAGATTGGCGCAGTCTCAAGGTCATATATGTTGCGTTGACACGGCCTGATTAAGTACCGTCACTTACATGTAAATTTAGAGTGTGGAGCAGTGTGGAGCAGTGTGGAGCAGAGTGGAGCAGAGTGGAGCAGAGTGGAGCAGTGTGGAGAAGAGTGGAGCAGTGTGGAGCAGTGTGGAGCAGAGTGGAGCAGTGTGGAGCAGTGTGGAGCAGTGTGGAGCAGTGTGGAGCAGAGTGGAGCAGTGTGGAGCAGTGTGGAGCAGAGTGGAGCAGAGTGGAGCAGTGTGGAGCAGTGTGGAGCAGAGTGGAGCAGAGTGGAGCAGTGTGGAGCAGTGTGGAGCAGAGTGGAGCAGTGTGGAGCAGTGTGGAGCAGTGTGGAGCAGAGTGGAGCAGTGTGGAGCAGTGTGGAGCAGAGTGGAGCAGAGTGGAGCAGAGTGGAGCAGAGTGGAGCAGTGTGGAGCAGAGTGGAGCAGTGTGGAGCAGTGTGGAGCAGTGTGGAGCAGAGTGGAGCAGTGTGGAGCAGAGTGGAGCAGTGTGGAGCAGAGTGGAGCAGAGTCCGAGCAGAGTGGAGCAGTGAACCTGGTACTCTGTGAATCTGGTAGTCAATCTGGACTCAGAGAATCTGGTACTCTGTGAACATGGTACTCTGTGAATCTGGTACTCTGGAACATGAGTACTCTGTCAATCTGGTAGTCAATCTGGACTCTGTGAATCTGGTACTCTGTCAATCTGGTACTCTGTGAATCTGAGTACTCTGTGAACCTGGTACTCTGTGAACCTGGTACTCTGTCAATCTGGTACTCTGTCAACATGGTACTCTGTGAACCTGGTACTCTGTGAATCTGGTACTCTGTGAACATGGTACTCTGTGAATCTGGTACTCTGTGAACATGGTACTCTGTGAACCTGGTACTCTGTCAATCTGGTACTCTGTCAATCTGGTACTCTGTGAATCTGGTACTCTGTCAATCTGGTACTCTGTGAATCTGGTACTCTGTGAACCTGGTACTCTATATTATGACGCTCAAGCTAGAAAAAGTGTCCCACTTAAACTACTGCACCTTCCCCCCCAAGGGACTTGGGAAACACCCCCAGTGAATTCTGGGAATTTATTACATATAAGACACACACACACAGAGCCCATCCCCCAATCCTTTCAATACATTTCAAAGGTTGACAACTTATCCTCCTCCCTTCAGTGAATTCAGAGGCTGACAACCCCCAACCCCGCACCCCAAACACACACAAACAAACAGAGAGAGAGAGAGCCCGTTAGTAGAGCTAGCTAGCAGTCTCAGTGATTTCACATGGCTTCTCTATGTGCCAAACAGCAGCACGCACACACACACACCACACGCACCCGCACACCACACATACACACACAAACACACACAAACACACACAAACACACACACGATTTGTTGCGCAACTCCAGAATCTCTTCTCAGAGTAGATAAGAACATCTGGAAACTACATATACTGAGGCCACATTTCTAGTAGCTGAGGATTTTAACAAAGTAAATTTGAGGAAAACATTCCCGAAGATCAACCAACACATTGACTGTAGCACTCTCTCTGGTAAAACATTGGACCGCTGCTCCTCAGTTTTTAGAAATGCCTTCAAGCCCCTCCCCCGCCCTCCCTTCGGCAAATCAGATCTCCATTTTGCTCCTGCCTTCCTATAGGCGGGAACTCAAACAGGGAGTACCCCATACCAAGGTCTATTCAACGCTGGTCTGACCAATCAGAATCCACGCTTCAAGATTGTTTTGATCACGCGGACTGGGATATGTTCCGGGTAGCCTCTGAGAATAATATCGACAGATACACGGATACGGTGACTCTGAGTTCATCAGGAAGTGTGGATAGATGGCAGCATACGCGCAAAACTGAAAGCGCGAACACCGGCATTTAACCACGGCAAGGTGACTGGAAATACGCCCGAATACAAACAGTGTAGTTATTTCCTCTGTAAGGCAATCAAACAGGCAAAACGTCAGTACAGAGACAAAGTGGAGTCGCAATTCAACGGCTAAGAGACAATCAGACACGAGACGTATGTGACAGGGACTCCAGACAATCAGACACGAGACAGACAATCAGACAATCAGACACGATATGTGACAGAGACTCCAGACAATCAGACAGGGATGTGACAGGGACTCCAATCAGACAAGACGTATGTGACAGGGACTCCAGACAATTAGACACGAGACGTATGTGACAGGGACTCCAGACAATCAGACACAGACGTCAGGGTCTACAGACAATCACGGATTACAAAGGGAAAACCAGACACGTCGCGGACACCGACGTCTAGCTTCCCGGACAAGCTAAACACCTTCTTTGCTCGCTTTCAGGATAATACAGTGCCACCTTGGATCAGCTACCAAGGACTGTGGGCTCTCCTTCTCTGTGACTGACGTGAGTATGACATTTAAGCGCGTTAACCCCAAAGCTGCTGGCCCAGACGGCCGCGTCCTCAGCGCACATCAGCGTCCTCAGCTGGCTCGAGTGTTGATAAAGGACATATTCAATCTCCCCGTCTGTTGTCCCCACTTGCTTCAAGATGTCCACCATTTATCCTGTACCCAAGAAAGCAAATGTAACTGAACTAAATTACTGTCAAATCAACGTTTATTTGTCACGTGTGCCAAAGACAACATGTGTAAACCTTACCGTGTGTGTGTGGTGTCTGTGTGTGTGTGTGTGTGTGTGTGTGTGTGTGTGTGTGTGTGTGTGTGCGTGCGTGCGTGCGTGTGGCAAGACAGTTAGAAAGGAGTGTGTGTGTGTGTGTAAGTAAGTAAGAAATAAAACAACAGTAGAAAGACATTTGAAAAAAAGAGGAGCAAGGCTTCATACAGACGCCCCGTAGCACTCACTTCTGTCATCATGAAGTGCTTTGAGAGACTAGTCAAGGATCATATATCACCTCCACCTTGTCTGTCACCCTAGACTCACTTCAAAATGCTTACCGCCCCAATAGATCCACTGATGCAATCCCCATCTCACTGCACACTGCCATATCCCATCTGTACAGGTGCAATACCTATGTAAGAATGTTATGTTGTTCATTGACGACAGCTCAGCATTCAACACCATAGTACCCTCCAAGCTCGTCAGTAAGCTCAGGGCCCTGGGTCTCGACCCCGCCCTGTGCAACTGGGTCCTGGACTTCCTGATGGGCCGCCCCCAGGTGGCGAAGTGGAGGTCTAAGGCACTGCATTGCGTCATTACAGACCCTGGTTCATGCCTGGGCTGTGTCATCACCGCCCCTGAGCGGGAGCACGTATAGTGCGGTGCACAATTGGCCCAGCGTTGTTTGGCTGGAGGGGAGTAGGCTGTCATTGTAAATAAGACCTCCACTTCGCTGATCCTCAACACAGGGGCCCCACAAGGGTGCGTGCTCAGCCCCCCTCCTGTACTCCCTGTTCACCCATGACTGCGTGGCCACGCATGACTTCAACTCAATCATCAAGTTTGCAGACGACACAACAGTAGTGGTTACCAACAATGACAAGACCTCTCACCCAACGTCAACAAAACAAAGGAGCTGATAATGGACTACAGGAAACAGCAGAGGGAGCACCCCCCCTCCCCTATCTACATCGATGGGACAGCAGCGGAGAAGGTGGAAAGCTTCAAGTTCCTCAGAGTACACATCACTGACGATCTTAAATGGTCCACCCACACAGACACTTTAATCATGGAACACGAGTCACTTTAATCATGGAACACTTGTCACTTTGATCATGGAACACTAGTCACTTTAATAATGGAACACTAGTCACTTTAATCATGGAACACTAGTCACTTTAATTATGGAACACTGCCCACTTTAATTATGGAACACTGCCCACTTTAATTATGGAACACTAGTCACTTTAATCGTGGAACACTAGTCACTTTAATCGTGGAACACTAGTCACTTTAATCGTGGAACACTAGTCACTTTTATCGTGGAACACTAGTCACTTTTATCGTGGAACACAAGTCACTTTTATCGTGGAACACAAGTCACTTTTATCGTGGAACACTAGTCACTTTAATTATGGAACACTGCCCACTTTAATTATGGACCACTGTCCACTTTAATTATGGAACACTAGTCACTTTAATCATGGAACACTAGTCACTTTAATTATGGAACACTGCTCACTTTAATTATGGAACACTGCCCACTTTAATTATGGAACACTAGTCACTTTAATCATGGAACACTAGTCACTTTAATCATGGAACACTGCCCACTTTAATTATCGAACACTAGTCACTTTAATCATGGAACACTAGTCACTTTAATCATGGAACACTAGTCACTTTAATCATGGAACACTAGTCACTTTAATCATGGAACACTAGTCACTTTAATTATGGAACACTGCCCACTTTAATTATGGAACACTGCCCACTTTAATTATGGAACACTAGTCACTTTAATCATGGAACACTAGTCACTTTAATCATGGAACACTAGTCACTTTAATCATGGAACACTAGTCACTTTAATTGTGGAACACTAGTCACTTTAATCATGGAACACTAGTCACTTTAATTATGGAACACTGCCCACTTCAATTATCGAACACTAGTCACTTTAATCATGGAACACTAGTCACTTTAATCATGGAACACTAGTCACTTTAATCATGGAACACTAGTCACTTTAATCGTGGAACACTAGTCACTTTAATCGTGGAACACTAGTCACTTTAATCGTGGAACACTAGTCACTTTAATCGTGGAACACTAGTCACTTTTATCGTGGAACACTAGTCACTTTTATCGTGGAACACTAGTCACTTTTATCGTGGAACACTAGTCACTTTAATCGTGGAACACTAGTCACTTTAATCGTGGAACACAAGTCAATTTTATCGTGGAACACTAGTCACTTTAATCATGGAACACTAGTCACTTTAATTATGGAACACTGCCCACTTTAATTATGGAACACTGCCCACTTTAATTATGGAACACTGCCCACTTTAATTATGGAACACTAGTCACTTTAATCATGGAACACTAGTCACTTTAATCATGGAACACTGCCCACTTTAATTATTGAACACTAGTCACTTTAATCATGGAACACTAGTCACTTTAATCATGGAACACTAGTCACTTTAATCATGGAACACTGCCCACTTTAATTATTGAACACTAGTCACTTTAATCATGGAACACTAGTCACTTTAATCATGGAACACTAGTCACTTTAATCATGGAACACTAGTCACTTTAATTATGGAACACTGCCCACTTTAATTATGGAACACTGCCCACTTTAACTATGGAACACTAGTCACTTTAATCATGGAACACTAGTCACTTTAATTATGGAACACTAGTCACTTTAATCATGGAACACTAGTCACTTTAATCATGGAACACTAGTCACTTTAATCATGGAACACTAGTCACTTTAATCATGGAACACTAGTCACTTTAATTATGGAACACTGCCCACTTTAATTATGGAACACTGCCCACTTTAATTATGGAACACTAGTCACTTTAATCATGGAACACTAGTCACTTTAATCATGGAACACTAGTCACTTTAATCATGGAACACTAGTCACTTTAATCATGGAACACTAGTCACTTTAATCGTGGAACACTAGTCACTTTAATCGTGGAACACTAGTCACTTTAATCGTGGAACACTAGTCACTTTAATCGTGGAACACTAGTCACTTTAATCGTGGAACACTAGTCACTTTAATCGTGGAACACTAGTCACTTTAATCGTGGAACACTAGTCACTTTTATCGTGGAACACTAGTCACTTTTATCGTGGAACACTAGTCACTTTTATCGTGGAACACTAGTCACTTTATCGTGGAACACTAGTCACTTTAATCGTGGAACACTAGTCACTTTTATCGTGGAACACTAGTCACTTTTATCGTGGAACACTAGTCACTTTTATCGTGGAACACTAGTCACTTTTATTGTGGAACACTAGTCACTTTAATCGTGGAACACTAGTCACTTTAATCGTGGAACACTAGTCACTTTTATCGTGGAACACTAGTCACTTTTATCGTGGAACACTAGTCACTTTAATTATGGAACACTAGTCACTTTAATCGTGGAACACTAGTCACTTTAATCAAGGAACACTAGTCACTTTAATCATGGAACACTGGTCACTTTAATCATGGAACACTAGTCACTTTAACCATGTTTACATACTGCTTTACTCACCTCATATGTACCTTACCAGTCAACAGTGTGGACACACCTACTCATTCAAATATTAGTCTTTATTTTGTTTTACACGTTTCTACATTGTAGAATAATAGTGAAGACATAAAAACTATGAAATAACACCTATGGAATCATGTAGTAACCACAAAAAGGGTTAAACACATCAAAATGTATTTTATTTTTGAGATTCTTCAAAGGAGCCACCTTGATGACAGCTTTGCACACTGTTGGGAAAATAGTTTGATTTGATTAACCATTTTTTTGTGTTATGTCA
>NC_088214.1:6508203-6538203 GCF_036934945.1 Oncorhynchus masou masou
CAGCTGGACCCATTTAAAGACGCAGCTGGGCCCATTTAAAGACGCAGCTGGGCCCATTTAAAGACGCAGCTGGGCCCATTTAAAGACACAGCTGGGCCCATTTAAAGACGCAGCTGGGCCAATTTAAAGACGCAGCTGGGCCAATTTAAAGACGCAGCTGGGCCAATTTAAAGAAGCACGCACGCACACACGCACACACACATGCGCACGCACGCACACACACACACACACACACGCACGCACACACACACACACGCACACGCACGCACGCACACACACACACCACTTTCAACAGACGAGAGAGTCATCCATCACTGTAACGTTCTCTGTTTGTAGGGTGGAGGGTCAGTAATGTTCTCTGTTTGTAGGGTGGAGGGTCAGTAATGTTCTCTGTTTGTAGGGTGGAGGGTCAGTAATGTTCTCTGTTTGTAGGGTGGAGGGTCAGTAATGTTATGTTTGTAGGGTGGAGGGTCAGTAATGTTCTCTGTTTGTAGGGTGGAGGGTCAGTAATGTTCTGTTTGTAGGGTGGAGGGTCAGTAATGTTCTCTGTTTGTAGGGTGGAGGGTCAGTAATGTTCTCTGTTTGTAGGGTGGAGGGTCAGTAATGTTCTCTGTTTGTAGGGTGGAGGGTCAGTAATGTTCTGTTTGTAGGGTGGAGGGTCAGTAATGTTCTCTGTTTGTAGGGTGGAGGGTCAGTAATGTTCTCTGTTTGTAGGGTGGAGGGTCAGTAATGTTCTCTGTTTGTAGGGTGGAGGGTCAGTAATGTTCTCTGTTTGTAGGGTGGAGGGTCAGTAATGTTCTCTGTTTGTAGGGTGGAGGGTCAGTAATGTTCTCTGTTTGTAGGGTGGAGGGTCAGTAATGTTCTCTGTTTGTAGGGTGGAGGGTCAGTAATGTTCTCTGTTTGTAGGGTGGAGGGTCAGTAATGTTCTCTGTTTGTAGGGTGGAGGGTCAGTAATGTTCTCTGTTTGTAGGGTGGAGGGTCAGTAATGTTCTGTTTGTAGGGTGGAGGGTCAGTAATGTTCTCTGTTTGTAGGGTGGAGGGTCAGTAATGTTCTCTGTTTGTAGGGTGGAGGGTCAGTAATGTTCTCTGTTTGTAGGGTGGAGGGTCAGTAATGTTCTGTTTGTAGGGTGGAGGGTCAGTAATGTTCTCTGTTTGTAGGGTGGAGGGTCAGTAATGTTCTCTGTTTGTAGGGTGGAGGGTCAGTAATGTTCTCTGTTTGTAGGGTGGAGGGTCAGTAATGTTCTGTTTGTAGGGTGGAGGGTCAGTAATGTTCTGTTTGTAGGGTGGAGGGTCAGTAATGTTCTCTGTTTGTAGGGTGGAGGGTCAGTAATGTTCTCTGTTTGTAGGGTGGAGGGTCAGTAATGTTCTCTGTTTGTAGGGTGGAGGGTCAGTAATGTTCTCTGTTTGTAGGGTGGAGGGTCAGTAATGTTCTCTGTTTGTAGGGTGGAGGGTCAGTAATGTTCTCTGTTTGTAGGGTGGAGGGTCAGTAATGTTCTGTTTGTAGGGTGGAGGGTCAGTAATGTTCTCTGTTTGTAGGGTGGAGGGTCAGTAATGTTCTCTGTTTGTAGGGTGGAGGGTCAGTAATGTTCTCTGTTTGTAGGGTGGAGGGTCAGTAACGTTCTCTGTTTGTAGGGTGGAGGGTCAGTAATGTTCTCTGTTTGTAGGGTGGAGGGTCATTAATGTTCTCTGTTTGTAGGGTGGAGGGTCAGTAATGTTCTGTTTGTAGGGTGGAGGGTCAGTAATGTTCTCTGTTTGTAGGGTGGAGGGTCAGTAATGTTCTCTGTTTGTAGGGTGGAGGGTCAGTAACGTTCTCTGTTTGTAGGGTGGAGGGTCAGTAATGTTCTCTGTTTGTAGGGTGGAGGGTCAGTAATGTTCTCTGTTTGTAGGGTGGAGGGTCAGTAATGTTCTGTTTGTAGGGTGGAGGGTCAGTAATGTTCTCTGTTTGTAGGGTGGAGGGTCAGTAATGTTCTGTTTGTAGGGTGGAGGGTCAGTAATGTTCTCTGTTTGTAGGGTGGAGGGTCAGTAATGTTCTCTGTTTGTAGGGTGGAGGGTCAGTAATGTTCTCTGTTTGTAGGGTGGAGGGTCAGTAATGTTCTGTTTGTAGGGTCTTAGCTGCATAGTATAAATCATTCCTCCAATTCTAGACATTTTGTTGACATATGTAAGGAACAGGTTTGTGTTGAAGCACAGATCTGGAGTAAGGAACAGATTTGTGTTGAAGCACAGATTTGTGTCGAAGCTGCCAAAACATTTCTGCAGCATTGAAGGTCCCCAAGAACACAGTGGCCTCCATCATTATTAAATGGAAGATGTTTGGAACCACCAAGACTCTGGTCGCCCAGCCAAACTGAGCAATCGGGGAGAGAAGGGCCTTGGTCAGGGAGGTGACCAAGAATTCAATGGTCACTCTGACAGAGCTCTAGAGTTCCTCTGTGGAGATGGGAGAACTTTCCAGAAGGACAACCATCTCTGCGGCACTCCACCAATCAGGCCTTTACGGTAGAGTGGCCAGACCGAAGCCACTCCTCAGTGGAGAGGCACATGACAGCCCATCTTGGAGTTTGCCAAAAGGCACCTAAAGACTCTCAGACCATGAGAAGCCTGATAGAGCTTGAGAGGATCTGCAGAGAGTAATGTGAGAAACTCGATGCTGTAATCACTGCCAAAGGTGCTTCAACAAATAACTGATTAAAGGGTCTGAATACTTATGTAAATGTAATATTTCAGTTTTTATTTTGAATAAATTGGCAACAAAAAAAATGTAAAAACTGCTTTTGCTTTGTCATTATGGGTTATAGTGTGTAGATTAATGGGGGGGGGGAACGATTCAATACATTATAGAACAAGGATGTAACTTAATAAAATGTGGAAAAAGTCAAGGGGTCTGAATACTTTCCAAAGACACTGTAGGGGAAACACTGATAGAGCTAAACAGCTCATACAGGCTAGCCTTCTACCTTTGTAGGCTAACAGCAACACCATGCCTATATTGTGAATTTTTGCAACGATGTCTGTCCATTCTCCCATTGGTGTGAAATCACTTCAAATGTGGATTGCAAAAAAAAAAAAAAAAACTTTTGTTGTTGCCTTATAACAGAACAGGAATAAATGTAGTGGGCAGGCTTTCCTATTCTATTGAGACAGTATTAACTAACCAGGCCATCCAGACAGCTGAAGGACTATGAGAGAGAAATGAGGGGAGAGAAATTATCCTAAACTCTCAATTGGCTAACAGGGACACCAGTCCAAAAATAATTAGAAAAATAAAATATTCAACGTGGGCTTGTCTTTTTTTTTTTGCAGCTACCTCTCAAATACTGAAACATTTATAAATGTTGAAATTAATGAGCCTGGAGCCCGGGGGGGAATAGAGGTGTTAATGATGACGTATTCTATGACTTTATAAGTTCAGTTTACCTCACTTCAGCTACCTTCTCCTCTATACACCTCCCTAACTAATTTCACCAATGAATGATCTGCAAGATACCCATAGACTTTCAGTCACTGCTCTAATGCTAGTTAGCAATTGTGCTAGCTCTGGTTGGCAACCTTCTTCAATCTGCAGGCAGAGACATAAAAATGGTATCCACAGATTTCAGGAAAACTTGAATCTTTTTTACCTCATTTCTAACAGCATGTCACCTGTGAAACTAGAAGGAAACGAACTCTAGATCACCTTTACTGCCCAGTGTTGCAAGCCTACAAGATGAGCTAAATAGCTTCTATACTAGCTTGGAGGCAAGCAACACTGAACCATGCATGAGAGCACAAGCTGTTCCGGACGACTGTGCGATCACTCTCTCCGTAGCCAATGCGAGACCCTTAAACAGGTTAAAATTCACAAGACCGGACGGATTACCAGGATGCGTACTCAGAGCATGCGCCGACCAGTTGGCAAGTGTCTTCACTGACATTTTCAACCTGTAATACCTAAGTGTGTCAAGCAGACCACCATAGACCCTGTGGCAAAGAACACCAAGGTAACCTGTCTAATTGACTAATCGCCCGTAGCACTCACATCTGGAGCCATGAAATGCTTTGACACGCTGGTCATGGCTCATATCAACACCATCATCCCAGAAACAATGGACCCATTCCAATACGCATACGCCCCAACAGATCCACAGATGACGCAAGCTTTATTGCCCCACAGGGCTGTGTGCTGAGTCCCCTCCAATACTCCCTGTACACCCACGACTGCATGGCCGTGCACGACTCCAACAACATCATCAAGTTTGCCGATGACAACGGTGGGCCTGATCAACAACAATGACACAGCCTATAGGGAGGAGGTCAGAGACCTGACAGTGTGGTGCCAGGACAACAACCTCTCCCTCAACGATGAGACAGCCTATAGGGAGGAGGTCAGAGACCTGACAGTGTGGTGCCAGGACAACAACCTCTCCCTCAACGATGAGACAGCCTATAGGGAGGAGGTCAGAGACCTGACAGTGTGGTGCCATGACAACAACCTCTCCCTCAACGATGAGACAGCCTATAGGGAGGAGGTCAGAGACCTGACAGTGTGGTGCCAGGACAACAACCTCTCCCTCAACGATGAGACAGCCTATAGGGAGGAGGTCAGAGACCTGACAGTGTGGTGCCAGGACAACAACCTCTCCCTCAACGATGAGACAGCCTATCGGGAGGAGGTCAGAGACCTGACAGTGTGTTGCCAGGACAACAACCTCTCCCTCAAAGTGTGCGAGATATGGGAGCTTATCGTGGACTACAGGGTAGCCTAGTGGTTAGAGCGTTGGACTAGTAACCGGAAGGTTGTGAGTTCAAACCCCCGAGCTGACAAGGTACAAATCTGTCGTTCTGCCCCTGAATAGGCAGTTAACCCACTGTTCCCAGGCCGTCATTGAAAATAAGAATGTGTTCTTAACTGACTTGCCTGGTTAAATAAAGGTAAAATAAAAAAATTAAAAAACAGGAAACAGAGGGTAAACAAACAGGCCCCCATTCACATCAATGGGGCTGTAGTGGAGCAGGTCGAGAGCTTCAAGACCCTCTGTGTCCACATCGCTAAGAACCCTATCATGGTCCAAGGACAGTCGTAAAGAATGCACGACTATGCCTCTTCCCCCTCAGGAGACTGAAAAGATATGGCATGGGGCCATCAGATCCTCAAAGTTCTACAGCTGCACCATTGAGAGTATCTTGACTGTCTCTATCAGGAGACTGAAAAGATATGGCATGGGGCCATCAGATCCTCAAAGTTCTACAGCTGCACCATTGAGAGTATCTTGACTGTCTCTATCGCCCTTGTAAGGCAACTGCATCCAACCACAAGTTGCGACAGAGGGTAGTATATACAACCCAGTATATTACTGGGGTCGAACTCCCTGACATCCAGGACCTCTATACCAGGCGGTATCAGAGGAAGGCCCTAAAAATTGTCAGACTCCAGCCACCCAAGTCATAGACTGTTCTCTCTGCTACTGCACGGCAAGCAGCCTGCCCGTACGCAGCCTGGAGGTGTGTTGGGTCATTGTCCTGTTGAAAAACGAATGAAACGAACGAAGTGTAAACCAGATAGGTTAGAGTATCACTGCAAAATGCTGTGGTAGCCATGCTGTTTAAGTGTGCCTTGAATTCTAAATAAATCACTGACAGTGTCACCAGCAATTCACCCCTACACCATCACACCTCCTCCTCCATGCTTCACGCTGGGAACCACACATGCAGAGATCATCTGTTCACCTACTCTGCGTCTCACAAAGACACGGCGGTTGGAACCATCGCTCGTGTTTCTTGGTCCAAACAAATCTCTTCTCCTTATTGGTTATCCTTTAGTAGTGGTTTCTTGGCAGTAATTTGACAATGAAGGCCTCTGAACAGTTGATGTTGAGATGTATCTGTTACTTGAACTCTGTGAAGCATCTATTTGGGCTGCAATTTCTGAGACTGGTAACACTAACGAACTTATCCTCTGCAGCAGAGGGAATTCTGGGTCTTTCCTGTGACGGTCCTCACGAGAGCCAGTTTCATCATAGCGCTTGATGGTTTTTGCGACTGCGCTTGAAGAAACTTTCAAATTCTTGAAATTTTCCGGATTTACTGACCTTCATGTCTTAAAGTAATGATGGACTGTTCTCTTTCTCTTTGCTTATTTGAGCTGTTCTTGTCATAATATGGACTTGGTCTTTTACTAAATAGGGACATCTTCTGTATACCACTCATACCTTGTCACAACACCACTGATTGGCTCAAAAACATCAAGGAGGAAAGAAATTCCACAAATTAACTTTTAACCAGCCACACCTGTTAATTGAAATGCATTTCAGGTGACTACCTCATGAAGCTGGTTGAGAGAATGCCAAGAGTGTGCAAAGCTGTCATCAAGGCAAATGCTGGCTACTTTTTTTTATATATTTCAGAAGAATCTGAAATATAAAATATATTTTGATTTGTTTAACACTTTTGTGGTTTACTACATGATTCCATATGTGTTATTTCACAGTGTTGATGTCTTCACTATTATTCTACAATGTAGAAAATAGTAAAAAATAAAGAAAAACCATTGAATGACTAGGTGTGTCCAAACTGTTGCCTGGTAAGGTACATATCCAAGCCATCATTGTGTATGTATTTCTTGTGTTACCATTATTCTTTTTTATATATATTTTTTCAATGATTATTATAATATTGTATTCTGCGTTGTTGGGAAGATTTCGTAAGCAAGCATTTCACTGTTAGTCTACACCTGTTGTTTTAAATAAGCGAGATGCTTTTTGTGGCAAACACACAGATCTGGGTTGCTCATCTACAGCAGGTCTGCTGATTGACTGAGAAAGCAGTAGATGTTCTGGTCCAGGTCAGCACCACATACCTATGTGAGTCGGGGTTTCTCAACTCTGGAAGTACAAAACAAGTACCTAAACAGACTTCATGCTGAGTATGACCTCAGTGTTACACTGTCTAAAGCAGAGCCCAGACTAGACATACTTGTTGAAAACTTCAACCAGACACACACCTCTCATTAGGACAGTGTGTGCGTGTGTGTGTGTGTGTGTGTGTGTGTGTGTGTGTGTGTGTGTGTGTGTGTGTGTGTGTGTGTGTGTGTGTGTGTGTGTGTGTGTGTGTGTGTGTGTGTGTGTGTGTGTGTGTGTGTGTGTATTGCTTCAGTCATTTTATTCCAGTTCAGAATGAAAAGTATTTATTGTATTTTAACAGGAACAGAGGTAATGTTTTAATGGGGAAAAATAAGCATCAATAGCTATTTATATTATTATTATATATATATGGATATTTTATTGTTATTTGATTTGATTTTTGATTATTGCTATTTGTCTATATTGCTTTTGTTCTAGGCAAAAGGGCAATGAAATGTACCAATATTTACATATAGTAGTATGTTTTCATGAGCTTGGATCCCATGGAAACACTGAATTTCTCATTTGGGCCCCAGGCTGAAAACGTTTACGGGCCCGTTGTGTTGTCCTTCCTCATGTGGGTCCCAGGCTGAAAACGTTTACGGGCCCGTTGTGTTGTCCTTCCTCATGTGGGTCCCAGGCTGAAAACGTTTACGGGCCCGTTGTGTTGTCCTTCCTCATGTGGGCCCCAGGCTGAAAACGTTTACGGGCCCGTTGTGTTGTCCTTCCTCATGTGGGTCCCAGGCTGAAAACGTTTACGGGCCCGTTGTGTTGTCCTTCCTCATGTGGGTCCCAGGCTGAAAACGTTTACGGGCCCGTTGTGTAGTCCTTCCTCATTTGGGCCCCAGGCTGAAAACGTTTACGGGCCCGTTGTGTTGTCCTTCCTCATGTGGGTCCCAGGCTGAAAACGTTTACGGGCCCGTTGTGTTGTCCTTCCTCATGTGGGTCCCAGGCTGAAAACGTTTACGGGCCCGTTGTGTTGTCCTTCCTCATGTGGGTCCCAGGCTGAAAATGTTTACGGGCCCGTTGTGTTGTCCTTCCTCATGTGGGTCCCAGGCTGAAAACGTTTACGGGCCCATTGTGTTGTCCTTCCTCATGTGGGCTGGAGCAGGAAAGCCTTTGTCCTGCTAACTAGGTCTATCCATTCAACCAAAAACACTGTTCATGTCTAGCTCTTTGTCAATTCATTTAAATTAAAAGCCACTCTGCTTTCATTTAACTGAATGTAAGTTTCCATCACTTCAGCTACCTTGTCTTAATTAACTTCATATCCCCTGTAGGTCTCCTTCACTAGGAGACAGGAGACCCACAGCTGTTCTGCCCCCTGAACAAGGCAGTTAACACATTGTTCCTAGGCCGTCATTGAAAATAAGAATTTGTTCCGAACTGACTTGCCTAGTTAAATAAAAGGTACAATTTAAAAAATCATGTTTTTTTAAACTAGCTTTATAGAGTAAGCTATTACAAGCCTTGCTAGCTATCTAGGCATATTCAACCAAAAATAAACGGTTTATTCCTAGCACTTTAGTCTTCTAATTGAAGAAATGCAATAGGCCTAAAACATGTTGTACTGCCAACATCAAACTAGGACGTGCAGTGCATTGCTCGGGATGCGAGCTAAAACTCTTGCCAAAGCCAGCCGTAACTTCTCTTTACTTGAAGAATCTCAGTCTCAGTAAATCTCCATGTCTCTCTCCAGAAGGGAGGGGTCCACAAGCCACCCAGAGAAGAGAATGACCTATATGCTTTCTTCTTCTTTGGTGCTCCGGAGGAAAAGGAGCTACAATATTTGACCCTTTTCCCCTCCAGTACGGTTAAATGGTTTTCCTTCCTAAATGGGAAATCTGATTGGATATTAGGACTGGACATTCCGATAGGATATGATCACAATACTTAGGTGTCGATACAACATGTATTGGCATTGTCATAGTTCTATATGTAGGGCGAGTTGATGTTCCCAACATATTGCTCACTATATGTCCACAAAAGAGAAAGGAGAGAGCCCGATAACATGAGTTTCGATCAGTCGTGGAAATAAAAGTTGTGAAAACATGTTGGCTAGATGGAGAACAAATAATAGGGATTTTTTTTTATTTAAATGCCGATTAGCTCTAGCTAATGCTACCTAGCAACAACAACAAAAATATGCGATATATTAGGCTGTAGGCCAATAATACATCATCCAAAAATAATATTGCGATATGTAACTATCAATGTTTTCCTTCATGAATACTGGATATAGGCCTAGACCAGGCCCAAGAAAAGTGTTGACGCGGAAAATACTGGAACACCCCTGGAAACATGGAGACAGAACGAGGAAACATCCACTAGATCAAAAGCATACAACTTAAAACGATCATGAAAAATAACAGACTTTCTTCTTCTAATTTTTCCTCATGAACAGTATTTTTTTACAATGTTTTTTCTTTTCTACTTCTGGTCTTTTCCAAAAACTTGCTGGGTTTGTGAACGTTAAAAGAAACGTTTCCAGGTGTCTTATTGCATTTCAGTCTCATTTACAATCTCTTTTTGCTTTCGCAGATCCCCAGTGAGTGTTTCTGTGGCCTCTCTGTTTCAGGAGATCCCCAGTGAGTGTTTCTGTGTGCTCTCTGTTTCAGGAGATCCCCAGTGAGTGTTTCTGTGTGCTCTCTGCTTCGGGAGATCCCCAGTGAGTGATTCTGTGTGCTCTCTGTTTCAGGAGATCCCCAGTGAGTGTTTCTGTGACCTCTCTGTTTCGGGAGATCTCCAGTGAGTGTTTCTGTGTGCTCTCTGTTGCAGGAGATCCCCAGTGAGTGTTTCTGTGGCCTCTCTGTTGCAGGAGATCCCCAGTGAGTGTTTCTGTGTGCTCTCTGATTTGGGAGATCCCCAGTGATCCCCCACAGAGATACTTTGTAAGTTAACAAAGGTCAGACAGTTACATTGTAACATTGTAACAAATGTCAGACAGTTACATTGTAACATTGTAACAAATGTCAGACAGTTACATTGTAACATTGTAACAAAGGTCAGACAGTTACATTGTAACATTGTAACAAATGTCAGACAGTTACATTGTAACATTGTAACAAATGTCAGACAGTTACATTGTAACATTGTAACAAAGGTCAGACAGTTACATTGTAACAAAGGTCAGACAGTTACATTGTAACATTGTAACAAATGTCAGACAGTTACATTGTAACATTGTAACAAATGTCAGACAGTTACATTGTAACAAATGTCAGACAGTTACATTGTAACATTGTAACAAAGGTCAGACAGTTACATTGTAACATTGTAACAAATGTCAGACAGTTACATTGTAATATTGTAACAAATGTCACACAGTTACATTGTAACATTGTAACAAATGTCAGACAGTTACATTGTAACATTGTTACAAATGTCAGACAGTTACATTGTAACATTGTAACAAATGTCAGACAGTTACATTGTAACATTGTAACAAAGGTCAGACAGTTACATTGTAACAAATGTCAGACAGTTACATTGTAACAAATGTCAGACAGTTACATTGTAACAAATGTCAGACAGTTACATTGTAACAAAGGTCAGACAGTTACATTGTAACCAAGTTCAGACAGTTACATTGTGATTGTACTGAGGAAAGGCACGCACACATACTTTTAAACATTTAAAGAATTTGAGATTGTTAATTTGAGACCCTAACCTAAAACTAACATTCCCGATCATCATCATCATCATCATCATCATCATGAAGGCAAAAAATGCCCCCTTACACTCAATAACTGGATTTGCCACCTTTATCTGCACTGACTCCAACCAACCACTTCCTGTAGTTGTTGATCAGTCTCTCACATCGCTGTGAAGGAATTTACTGTAGCTGCACTGACTCCAACCAACCACTTCCTGTAGTTGTTGATCAGTCTCTCACATCACTGTGGAGGAATTTACTGTAGCTGCACTGACTCCAACCAACCACTTCCTGTAGTTGTTGATCAGTCTCTCACATCGCTGTGAAGGAATTTACTGTAGCTGCACTGACTCCAACCAACCACTTCCTGTAGTTGTTGATCAGTCTCTCACATCGCTGTGAAGGAATTTACTGTAGCTGCACTGACTCCAACCAACCACTTCCTGTAGTTGTTGATCAGTCTCTCACATCGCTGTGGAGGAATTGTGGCCCACTCTTGCAAGCAGAACTGCTTTAACTCAGAAACATTTATGGGTTTTCAAGCATGAACTGCTCATTTCAAGTCCTGTCACAACATCTCAATTGGGATTAGATCTGGACTTTGACTAGGCCATTACAAAACTTCAAATGTGTTGATTTTTTAGCTATTTTCATTTAGACTTGATTGTGTGTTTTGGATCATTGTCTTGCTGCGTAACTCAGCTACACTTCAGCTTCAGTTTACAGATGGATGGCCTGACATTCTCCTGTAGAATTCACTGATACAGAGCAGAATTCATGGTTCCTTCTATCAAGGCAAGTCGTCCAGGTCCTGGGGCAGCAAAGCCTCCTCAAACCATCACAATACCGCCACCATGCTTGACGGTTGTTATGAGGTTCCTAAAGGTTTTCGCCACACACAAATGGGACCCATGTCGTCCAAAAGGTTAACTCAAGTTTGTCAACAAAAAAAAAGAACATGGATGAACATGAAGACTCTCGGGAAGAAGGTTCTATGGACAGATGAGGCAACGGTATAACTTTTTTGAACGACGTGGGTCTCATCATGCCTGGTGAAAAACGAAACACTGCATTCCACAGCAAGAACCCCATACCAGCGGTCAAAACAGAATGGAGGTGGTAGAACCCCATACCAGCGGTCAAAACAGAATGGAGGTGGTAGAACCCCATACCAGCGGTCAAAACAGAATGGAGGTGGTAGAACCCCATACCAGCGGTCAAAACAGAATGGAGGTGGTAGAACCCCATACCAGCGGTCAAAACAGAATGGAGATGGTAGTGTGATGGTTTGGGGTCCAGAATGGAGGTGGTAGTGTGATGGTTTGGGGTCCAGAATGGAGGTGGTGGTGATGGTTTGGGGTCCAGAATGGAGGTGGTAGTGTGATGGTTTGGGGTCCAGAATGGAGGTGGTAGTGTGATGGTTTGGGGTCCAGAATGGAGGTGGTAGTGTGATGGTTTAGGGTCCAGAATGGAGGTGGTAGTGATGGTTTAGGGTCCAGAATGGAGGTGGTAGTGTGATGGTTTAGGGTCCAGAATGGAGATGGTAGTGTGATGGTTTGGGGTCCAGAATGGAGGTGGTAGTGTGATGGTTTGGGGTCCAGAATGGAGGTGGTAGTGGTGGTTTGGGGTCCAGAATGGAGGTGGTAGTGATGGTTTGGGGTCCAGAATGGAGGTGGTAGTGATGGTTTGGGGTCCAGAATGGAGGTGGTAGTGATGGTTTGGGTCCAGAATGGAGGTGGTAGTGATGGTTTGGGGTCCAGAATGGAGGTGGTAGTGTGATGGTTTGGGGTCCAGAATGGAGGTGGTAGTGTGATGGTTTGGGGTCCAGAATGGAGGTGGTAGTGTGATGGTTTGGGGTCCAGAATGGAGGTGGTAGTGATGGTTTGGGGTCCAGAATGGAGGTGGTAGTGTGATGGT
Organism: Oncorhynchus masou masou; assembly: GCF_036934945.1. Taxonomy (NCBI): domain Eukaryota; kingdom Metazoa; phylum Chordata; class Actinopteri; order Salmoniformes; family Salmonidae; genus Oncorhynchus; species Oncorhynchus masou. Next base: position 6,520,654 of record NC_088214.1, read on the forward strand.
TTGGGGTCCAGAATGGAGGTGGTAGTGTGATGGTTTGGGGTCCAGAATGGAGGTGGTAGTGTGATGGTTTGGGGTCCAGAATGGAGGTGGTAGTGTGATGGTTTGGGGTCCAGAATGGAGGTGGTAGTGTGATGGTTTGGGGTCCAGAATGGAGGTGGTAGTGATGGTTTGGGGTCCAGAATGGAGGTGGTAGTGATGGTTTGGGGTCCAGAATGGAGGTGGTAGTGATGGTTTGGGGTCCAGAATGGAGGTGGTAGTGATGGTTTGGGGTCCAGAATGGAGGTGGTAGTGTGATGGTATGGGGTCCAGAATGGAGGTGGTAGTGATGGTTTGGGGTGCAGAATGGAGGTGGTAGTGTGATGGTTTAGGGTCCAGAATGAAGGTGGTAGTGTGATGGTTTAGGGTCCAGAATGGAGGTGGTAGTGTGATGGTGACAGGAGATGTATTCTCCAAAACACCTGACGCGGCATCAACAACAGATTGTTGAACGTCTACAAACACACTGTCAATGAGTCATCCCACTGACGAGAATGATGTGCTGACAACATGGAGAAGAGGCACACAGTAGAGGACCTAATCAAGCAGCATTAATACCATGGTATATCACCATGGGTGGGGGACAGCAAGAAGGTGAGTCCTCTAGTATATCACCATGGGTGGGGACAGTAGGAAGGTGAGTCCTCTAGTATATCACCATGGGTGGGGGACAGCAAGAAGGTGAGTAGTCTAGTATATCACCATGGGTGGGGGACAGTAAGAAGGTGAGTCCTCTAGTATATCACCATGGGTGGGGGACAGTAAGAAGGTGAGTCCTCTAGTATATCACCATGGGTGGGGGACAGTAAGAAGGTGAGTCCTCTAGTATATCACCATGGTTGGGGACAGTAAGAAGGTGAGTCCTCTAGTATATCACCATGGGTGGGGGACAGCAAGAAGGTGAGTCCTCTAGTATATCACCATGGGTGGGGGACAGTAAGAAGGTGAGTCCTCTAGTATATCACCATGGGTGGGGGACAGTAAGAAGGTGAGTCCTCTAGTATATCACCATGGGTGGGGGACAGTAAGAAGGTGAGTCCTCTAGTATATCACCATGGGTGGGGACAGTAAGAAGGTGAGTCCTCTAGTATATCACCATGGGTGGGGGACAGTAAGAAGGTGAGTCCTCTAGTATATCACCATGGGTGGGGGACAGTAAGAAGGTGAGTCCTCTAGTATATCACCATGGGTGGGGGACAGTAGAAAGGTGAGTCCTCTCTAGTATATCACCATGGTTGGGGACAGTAAGAAGGTGAGTCCTCTAGTATATCACCATGGGTGGGGGACAGTAAGAAGGTGAGTCCTCTAGTATATCACCATGGGTGGGGGACAGTAAGAAGGTGAGTCCTCTAGTATATCACCATGGGTGGGGGACAGTAGGAAGGTGAGTCCTCTCTAGTATATCACCATGGGTGGGGACAGTAAGAAGGTGAGTCCTCTCTGGTATATCACCATGGGTGGGGGACAGTAAGAAGGTGAGTCCTCTCTGGTATATCACCATGGGTGGGGACAGTAAGAAGGTGAGTCCTCTCTGGTATATCACCATGGGTGGGGGACAGTAAGAAGGTGAGTCCTCTCTGGTATATCACCATGGGTGGGGACAGTAAGAAGGTGAGTCCTCTCTGGTATATCACCATGGGTGGGGACAGTAGGAAGGTGAGTCCTCTCTAGTATATCACCATGGGTGGGGACAGTAGGAAGGTGAGTCCTCTCTAGTATATCACCATGGGTGGGGACAGTAGGAAGGTGAGTCCTCTCTAGTATATCACCATGGGTGGGGACAGTAGGAAGGTGAGTCCTCTCTGGTATATCACCATGGGTGGGGACAGTAGGAAGGTGAGTCCTCTCTAGTATATCACCATAGTTGGGGGACAGTAGGAAGGTGAGTCATCTCTAGTATATCACCATGGGTGGGGACAGTAGGAAGGTGAGTCCTCTCTAGTATATCACCATGGGTGGGGACAGTAGGAAGGTGAGTCCTCTCTAGTATATCACCATGGGTGGGGACAGTAGGAAGGTGAGTCCTCTCTGGTATATCACCATGGGTGGGGACAGTAGGAAGGTGAGTAATCTCTAGTATATCACCATGGGTGGGGGACAGTAGGAAGGTGAGTCCTCTCTAGTGTATCACCATGGGTGGGGACAGTAGGAAGGTGGGTCATCTCTAGTGTATCACCATGGGTGGGGGACAGTAGGAAGGTGAGTCCTCTCTAGTATATCACCATGGGTGGGGACAGTAGGAAGGTGAGTCCTCTCTGGTATATCACCATGGGTGGGGGACAGTAGGAAGGTGAGTCCTCTCTAGTATATCACCATAGGTGGGGGACAGTAGAAAGGTGAGTCCTCTCTGGTATATCAACCATGGGTGGGGACAGTAGGAAGGTGAGTCCTCTCTGGTATATCACCATGGGTGGGGACAGTAGGAAGGTGAGTCCTCTCTAGTATATCACCATAGTTGGGGGACAGTAGGAAGGTGAGTCATCTCTAGTATATCACCATGGGTGGGGGACAGTAGGAAGGTGAGTCCTCTCTAGTGTATCACCATGGGTGGGGACAGTAGGAAGGTGGGTCATCTCTAGTGTATCACCATGGGTGGGGGACAGTAGGAAGGTGAGTCCTCTCTAGTATATCACCATGGGTGGGGACAGTAGGAAGGTGAGTCCTCTCTGGTATATCACCATGGGTGGGGGACAGTAGAAAGGTGAGTCCTCTCTGGTATATCAACCATGGGTGGGGACAGTAGGAAGGTGAGTCCTCTCTAGTATATCACCATGGGTGGGGGACAGTAGGAAGGTGAGTCCTCTCTAGTGTATCACCATGGGTGGGGGACAGTAGGAAGGTGAGTCCACTCTGGTATATCACGATGGGTGGGGACAGTAGGAAGGTGAGTCCACTCTGGTATATCACCATGGGTGAGGGACAATAAGAAGGTGAGTCCTCTAGTATATCACCATGGGTGGGGGGCAGTAGGAAGGTGAGTCCTCTCTAGTATATCACCATGGGTGGGGAAAGTAGAAAGGTGAGTCCTCTCTGGTAATTAACCAGGACTGCACTGCCCCCTAGAGGTAATACACAGAACCATATCTACATTGTGAATCACGTCATTTTATGAATAATTTTTATTTTTTTTGAAAAATGTAAACGGTAAAACTGCATTTTAAACGCTAAGTAAATGTTTTTATTTGTCACATCCCTAGCACACACACACACACACACACACACACACACACACACACACACACACACACACACACACACACACAGTCATCTTGCGGAAGGCGTAGGGACAGGATTTGGAATGAGGCAGTTGGAAGGGAGTGACTGTGATGCGATCTGTTCTGGCTACGGTACAGACTGGGGGTCTGCAATCCTACTGCTGCTACATTCCATTAAACACACACACACACACACACACACACGGTGGAATAGCATGCGATGCTGGAGTGCCTTAGTAGTACATCCCATCCCGCCCACCCACCCCCACACACACCGGGCTGAGTTGGCTGCCTCACATATGATGGAATGTTTGAGACAGACAGAGGTCACAGCCAAAGGTCACACCTCAGGTTCCATCATCACACTGTACAGTACTCACTGCCACCCACCAACACACACTGTACAGTACCCACTGCCACCCACAAACACACACAGTTCACAGTACAGTACTCACTGCCACCCACAAACACACACAGTACACAGTACAGTACTCACTACCACCCACAAACACACACAGTACACAACTCACTACCACCCACAAACACACACAGACACAGTACAGTACTCACTGCCACCCACAAACACACACTGTACACAGTACAGTACCCACTGCCACCCACAAACACACACAGTACACAGTACAGTACCCACTGCCACCCACAAACAAACACAGTACACAGTACAGTACCCACTGCCACCCACAAACACACACAGTACACAGTACAGTACTCACTGCCACCCACAAACAAACACAGTACACAGTACAGTACTCACTACCACCCACAAACACACACAGACACAGTACACAGTACAGTACTCACTACCACCCACAAACACACACAGTACACAGTACAGTACTCACTACCACCCACAAACACACACAGTACACAACTCACTACCACCCACAAACACACACAGTACACAGTACAGTACCCACTGCCACCCACAAACACACACAGTACACAGTACAGTACTCACTGCCACCCACAAACAAACACAGTACACAGTACAGTACTCACTGCCACCCACAAACACACACAGTACACAGTACAGTACTCACTGCCACCCACAAACAAACACAGTACACAGTACAGTACTCACTACCACCCACAAACACACACAGTACACAGTACAGTACTCACTGCCACCCACAAACACACACAGTACACAGTACAGTACTCACTACCACCCACAAACACACACAGTACACAGTACAGTACTCACTACCACCCACAAACACACACAGTACACAGTACAGTACTCACTACCACCCACAAACACACACAGACACAGTACACAGTACAGTACTCACTACCACCCACAAACACACACAGACACAGTACACAGTACAGTACTCACTGCCACCCACAAACACACACAGTACACAGTACAGTACTCACTACCACCCACAAACACACACACAGACACAGTACAGTACTCACTGCCACCCACAAACACACACAGTACACAGTACAGTACTCACTGCCACCCACAAACACACACAGACACAGTACACAGTACAGTACTCACTGCCACCCACAAACAAACACAGTACACAGTACAGTACTCACTACCACCCACAAACACACACAGACACAGTACAGTACTCACTGCCACCCACAAACAAACACAGTACACAGTACAGTACTCACTACCACCCACAAACACACACAGTACACAGTACAGTACCCACTGCCACACACAGTACAGTACTCACTACCACCCACAAACACACACAGTACACAGTACAGTACTCACTACCACCCACAAACACACACAGTACACAGTACAGTACTCACTGCCACCCACAAACACACACAGACACAGTACAGTACTCACTACCACCCACAAACACACACAGTACACAGTACAGTACTCACTGCCACCCACAAACACACACAGACACAGTACAGTACTCACTACCACCCACAAACACACACAGTACACAGTACAGTACTCACTACCACCCACAAACACACACAGTACACAGTACTCACTACCACCCACAAACACACACAGTACACAGTACAGTACTCACTACCACCCACAAACACACACAGTACACAGTACAGTACTCACTGCCACCCACAAACACACACAGTACACAGTACAGTACTCACTGCCACCCACAAACACACACAGTACACAGTACAGTACTCACTACCACCCACAAACACACACAGTACACAGTACAGTACTCACTGCCACCCACAAACACACACAGTACACCGTACAGTACTCACTGCCACCCACAAACACACACAGTACACAGTACAGTACTCACTGCCACCCACAAACACACACAGTACACCGTACAGTACTCACTGCCACCCACAAACACACACAGTACACAGTACAGTACTCACTACCACCCACAAACACACACAGTACACAGTACAGTACCCACTGCCACCCACAAACACACACAGACACAGTACAGTACTCACTACCACCCACAAACACACACAGTACACAGTACAGTACTCACTACCACCCACACACAGACACAGTACACAGTACAGTACTCACTGCCACCCACAAACACACACAGTACACAGTACAGTACCCACTGCCACACACAGTACAGTACTCACTACCACCCACAAACACACACAGTACACAGTACAGTACTCACTACCACCCACACACAGACACAGTACAGTGTTTGTATTGAATCCCCATTTGCTGCCACCTTGGCAGGTATTTTTAGAAGGCAGTAATATGCAATTTAAAATGTGACATGAATGGGACCCATTTGAAAACACTGTTCATAACACATTAAGTGTGTTCCCTCAGGCCACTACTCTACTACCACATACAGCACATTCGGAAAGTAGACTCAACCACTTGTTGACTTGGGACATTTTGTTATGTTACAGCTATATAAAAACAATCCATTTACACACAATATCCAGTGACAAAGCAAAGACAGGATTTTAGGAAATGTTTGCCAATGTATTTATTTTTTTTAAATATGAAAACTGAAATATCACATTTACATAAGTATTCAGACCCTTTAGTCAGTACTTTGTTGAAGCACATCCGGTAGCGATTACAAGCGAGTCTTCTTGGGTATGAAGCTACAAGTTTGACACACCTGTATTTGTGGAGTTTCTCCCATTCTTCTCTGCTGATCCGCTCAAGCTCTGTCAGGTTGGATGGGGAGTGTTGCTGTATAGCTATTTTCAGGTCTCTCCAGAGATGTTCGATCGGGACAATTCCTTCAACGTTATGGCTTGGTTTTTTGCTCTGACTTATACTGTCAACTGTGGGACCTTATATAGACAGGTGTGTGCCGTTACAAATCATGTCCAATCAGTTGAATTTACCACAGGTGGACTCCAATCAAGTTTTAGAAACATCTCAAGCATGATCAATGGAAACAGGATGTGCCTGAGCTAAATTTTGAGTCTCATAGCAAAGGGTCTGAATAGCTATATAAAGAGGTATCTGTTTTGTAGCTTTAATACATTTGCAAACATTTCTAAAAATCTGTTTTCGCTTTGTCATTATGGGGTATTGTGTGCGGATTGCTGAGAATATTTGTTTTATTTAATCCATTTTAGAATACGGTTTTAACATAACAAAATGTGGAAAAAGTCAAGGGGTCTGAATACTTTCCGAAGGCACTGTATCTACTGTATCTTTTTTTTTTTTACTTATTTTACTGATTGCATCAGTTATCTGATTTGGAATAGAGTTCCATGTAGTCATGGCTCTATGTAGTACTGTGGAATAGAGTTCCATGTAGTCATGGCTCTATGTCGTACTGTGGAATAGAGTTCCATGTAGTCATGGCTCTATGTACATGGTCTGTTCTGGACTTGATCGTGAAGAGAACTCTGGGGACATGTCATGTGGGGTATGTATGGGTGTCTGAGCTGTGTGCTAGTAGTTTTAAAAAAATGGACAGCTCGGTACATTCAGCATGTCAACACAAAAACAAGTAATTTCTCCTCCACTTTGAGCCATGAGAGATTGACATGGATATTATTAATGTTATCTCTCCTTGTACATTTAAGGGTCAGCCGTGCTGCCCTGTTTTGAGACAATTGTAATTTTCCGAGGTCCGTCTTTGTGGCACCTGACCACATGACTGAACAGTAGTCTAGGTGCAACAAAACTAGGGCCTGTAGGACCTGCCTTGTTGATAGTGCTGTTAAGAAGGTAGAAACTAGGGCCTGTAGGACCTGCCTTGTTGATAGTGCTGTTAAGAAGGCAGAAACTTGGGCCTGTAGGACCTGCCTTGTTGATAGTGCTGTTAAGAAGGTAGAAACTGTAGGACCTGCCTTGTTGATAGTGCTGTTAAGAAGGTAGAAACTAGGGCCTAGTGCTGATTAAGAAGGTAGAAACTAGGGCCTGTAGGACCTGCCTTGTTGATAGTGCTGTTAAGAAGGTAGAAACTTGGGCCTGTAGGACCTGCCTTGTTGATAGTGCTGTTAAGAAGGTAGAAACTAGGGCCTGTAGGACCTGCCTTGTTGATAGTGCTGTTAAGAAGGTAGAAACTAGGGCCTGTAGGACCTGCCTTGTTGATAGTGCTGTTAAGAAGGTAGAAACTAGGGCCTGTGTTGGACCTGCCTTGTTGATCGTGCTGTTAAGAAGGTAGAAACTAGGGCCTGTAGGACCTGCCTTGTTGATAGTGCTGTTAAGAAGGTAGAAACTTGGGCCTGTAGGACCTGCCTTGTTGATAGTGCTGTTAAGAAAGAAACTAGGGCCTGTAGGACCTGCCTTGTTGATAGGACTTGGGCCTGTAGGACCTGCCTGTTGATAGTGCTGTTAAGAAGGTAGAAACTAGGGCCTGTAGGACCTGCCTTGTTAGGACCTGCCTTGTTGATAGTGCTGTTAAGAAGGTAGAAACTAGGGCCTGTAGGACCTGCCTTGTTGATAGTGCTGTTAAGAAGGTAGAAACTTGGGCCTGTAGGACCTGCCTTGTTGATAGTGCTGTTAAGAAGGTAGAAACTAGGGCCTGTAGGACCTGCCTTGTTGATAGTGCTGTTAAGAAGGTAGAAACTTGGGCCTGTAGGACCTGCCTTGTTGATAGTGCTGTTAAGAAGGTAGAAACTTGGGCCTGTAGGACCTGCCTTGTTGATAGTGCTGTTAAGAAGGTAGAAACTAGGGCCTGTAGGGCCTGCCTTGTTGATAGTGCTGTTAAGAAGGTAGAAACTAGGGCCTGTAGGACCTGCCTTGTTGATAGTGTTGTTAAGAAGGCAGAGCAGCACTTTATTATGGACAGACCTCATCTCCCCATCTGAGCTACTGTTGTATCAATATGTTTTGACCATAACAGTTTACAATCCAGGGTTTCTCCAAGCAGTTTAGTCACCTCAACTTGCTCAATTTCCACATGATGTATTACAAGATTTAGTTGAGGTTTATTGTTTAGTGAATGACTTGTCCCAAAATTAAATGCTTTCAGTTTTGGAAATATTTAGGACTAACTTATTACTTTGCCACTCATTCTGAAACGAACTACAGCTCTTTGTTAAGTTTTGCAGTGATTTCACTCAAAGTCAGTGGAACATTACCTGTAAAGATATTTTTTTAAAGTAAGGGGCCGAGACAGCTTCCCTGGGGAATTCCTGACTCTAGCTGGATTATGTTGGAGAGGCTTCCATTAAAGAACACACTCTTGTGTTCTGTTAGACAGGTAACTCTTTCTCCATAATATAGCAGGGAGGTGCAAAGCCATAACACGTTTGCCGATCGGCTGTGCAGCCAGACTTATTTACCATTCCTTTTGCCTCATCCCTCTCAACCATAATTTTTTTTTTTCAATTTCTCATCAATCCACAGAGATTTAACAGATTTTACAGTCATTTTATTAAATGGCTGCATGCTTATTAGTAACTGGAATAAGCAATTTCATAAATATGTCAAGTGCAGCTTCTGGTTGCTCCTCACTTCACACCAACAAATATTATATACATCATCAACATATGAATCACTACAAAACTTCTTGTTTGACATGTTATACACTATATTAGGCCCAGTCTTTGTAACTTTGGTTTTCCTAGACATGGCTACCATATTGTGATCACTACATCCTATGGATCTGGATACTGCTTGAAAGCACATTTCTGCAGCATCAGTTTTTTTTAAGTGATCAATACATGTTGATTTCATTCCTGTGCTGTTTGTAACTACCCTGGTAGGTTGACTGATAACCTGAACCAGGTTGCAGGTTGAACCTGTAGCCATACTACTTCCAACAGTATTTAGCCATATAAACACACAGGACTAATCTCCTGCTCAAGGAAGTCTCTCACGAGAAAGATGGTTAGATCACTTCACATCTTAGTAAGGAGTTTTGCCATGTCGGCTATATCACTTAAATATTAAGAGCGGGAAGAGTATCGCCACAGCATTGCATCACAGCCCTGTCACTGTGCATTGACTATTTCCCCATGGAGTGACTACTACAAAGTGATTTTTTTTTTAATCTAACCAGTTTTCCTTGAATTTCACAAATATTGAATATGAACATTTCTTGATCGGCTACATCATCTAATATTAACAGCAGTAAGTGCAGCTTCTCCTACGGACAAATATCACAGCTCCCAATGAATAGGCTATAACACTTTAGGAGAGACAAAATTATTCTGTTTCTTTTGGAACTATTGCAAAGGGTTTTAGTGGATAATGACACATTTTCACAAGACAGAACATTTGCTTTCAAGGACAAAGAGAGGAAGAAAAGCAGAGGTCTTTTGCAGAACTAAATGGCTAAGATGAAACGATACGAAATGGCATCAAAAGAATCTAAAGAAAAGTTGTTTTTTCAAAAGAAAAGAAAAAATTCTTTACAAATATTAATATAAACACAGTGGCAGTCAAGGGGGCGACAGGGTAGCCTAGTGGTTAGAGCGTTGGACTAGTAATCAAAAGGTTGCAAGTTCAAATCCCCGAGCTGACAAGGTACAAATCTGTCGTTCTGCCCCTGAACAGGCAGTTAACCCACTGTTCCTAGGCAGTCATTGAAAATAAGAATTTGTTCTTAACTGACTTGCCTAGTAAAATAAAGGTAAAATAAAAAGGTTTGGACACTGTACTATTTTCTACAAATAAAGAAAAACCCTTGAATGAGTAGGTGTGTCCAACCTTTTGTCTGACACTATCTCAAAAGTAACTTTTTAAATGTCTTATTTTTAGACGTTTTGTTTGGAACAATATGGCCTACTCTTCAAGCACGTCAAATGTCCTGAGCTCTACTTTTAACGATGTTACCCATTTCACACACAGTAATTCACATTTCGGTCAATAACCAATCACAGCCCTCCTTTAGGATTTCACATTTAGCAAATCACCAGCAGAGGGAGTTCCCTTTGAAATCCATTTACCGTTCACTGAGTTTGTGGTGCTCACAACATTTCAGAATTAGCAGAGAGCCCACTCTGGAAATGTAATGTACTTGGACAGTATATTGTTTCAAACAGTACGTCTTAAAGTGAACAAAATCCCCCAAAAATAACTTTTTAGATATTTATATATTTTAATGTTGAATACACTCCATACTTGAGAACACATTATACCACCTAGATTTGGTCTTACGTAGCAACATTTGAAATGGTGTTTTTAACATTGGATAAAAGTAGAGACTCAGAGCTAGATAATAGTACATCACACACTGCAGTTGAGGAACAATGAAAAAGTAATTCTGCTTTGAAAGTTGATAAACTTGTAACCCCACTTTTGAGAAAATGACACGTGAATGTTTTGGTACACCTACTGGAGAGTTCTCCTTTGCCTACACCCATTCAGCATCGTTCACAGCCTCTTAAGCTTTAGCTCCAACCATTCAGCAGCGTTCACACCCTTCTTAAGCTTTAGCTCCACCCATTCAGCATCGTTCACACCCTCTTAAGCTTTAGCTCCACCCATTCAGCATCGTTCACACCCTTCTTAAGCTTTAGCTCCACCCATTCAGCATCGTTCACACCCTCTTAAGCTTTAGCTCCACCCATTCAGCATCGTTCACACCCTTCTTAAGCTTTATCTCCACCCATTCAGCATCGTTCACACCCTCTTAAGCTTTAGCTCCACCCATCTCTTTAAGGATTCACATGTGAGGCCATGTGCTAAACAGAGTAAGTAAGGTAATGTAGTAAACAACCAAAGATTTCAAGACTAAAAGTGGTGAAAGTACAAGCAAAAAGTAGTGGTAAAAATACACCTTATTCGGCAAGAGATTCGTGACACTTATTTAGTCCTTGGCCTATATCCTAATCTGACTTTGGTGCAGGTCATGTTGTTCTTCACATTACCGTATCTTATCAAGGCACAAGGCGAGACCCAGATGCAGACACAGGAGACAGATGGTTGGAGTCTTACAATGTTTAATAATCCAAAGGGGTAGGCAAGAGAATGGTCGAGGACAGGCAAGAAGGTCAAAACCAGATCAGAGCCCAGGGGGTTCAGAGTGGCAGACAGGCTCGTGGTCAAGGCAGGAAGAATAATCAGGCAGGTGGGTACAGAGTCCAGAAACAGGCAAGTGTCAAAACCGGGAGGACTAGAAAAAGGAGAATAGCAAAAGGAGTACGAGAAAAACACGCTGATTGACTTGACTAAACATACAAGATGAACTGGCACAGAGAGACAGGAAACACAGGGATAAATACACTGGTACAGAGAGACAGGAAACACAGGGATAAATACACTGGCACAGAGAGGCAGGAAACACAGGGATAAATACACTGGTACAGAGAGACAGGAAACACAGGGATAAATACACTGGTACAAAGAGACAGGAAACACAGGGATAAATACACTGGTACAGAGAGACAGGAAACACAGGGATTAATACACTGGCACAGAGAGACAGGAAACACAGGGATAAATACACTGGTACAGAGAGACAGGAAACATAGGGATAAATACACTGGTACAGAGAGACAGGAAACACAGGGATAAATACACTGGCACAGAGAAACAGGAAACACAGGGATAAATACACTGGTACAGAGAGACAGGAAACACAGGGATAAATACACTGGTACAGAGAGACAGGAAACACAGGGATAAATACACTGGCACAGAGAGACAGGAAACACAGGGATAAATACACTGGCACAGAGAGACAGGAAACACAGGGATAAATACACTGGTACAGAGAGACAGGAAACACAGGGATAAATACACTGGCACAGAGAAACAGGAAACACAGGGATAAATACACTGGTACAGAGAGACAGGAAACACAGGGATAAATACACTGGTACAGAGAGACAGGAAACACAGGGATAAATACACTGGCACAGAGAGACAGGAAACACAGGGATAAATACACTGGCACAGAGAGACAGGAAACACAGGGATAAATACACTGGCACAGAGAGACAGGAATCACAGGGATAAATATACTGGTACAATGAGACAGGAATCACAGGGATAAATACACTGGTACAGAGAGACAGGAAACACAGGGATTAATACACTGGTACAGAGAGACAGGAAACACTGGGATAAATACACTGGCACAGAGAGACAGGAAACACAGGGATAAATACACTGGTACAGAGAGACAGGAAACACAGGGATAAATACACTGGGACAGAGAGACAGGAAACACAGGGATAAATACACTGGTACAGAGAGACAGGAAACACAGGGATAAATACACTGGTACAGAGAGACAGGAAACAGGGATAAATACACTGGTACAGAGAGACAGGAAACAGGGATAAATACACTGGTACAGAGAGACAGTAAACACAGGGATAAATACACTGGCACAGAGAGACAGGAAACACAGGGATAAATACACTGGTACAGAGAGACAGGAAACACAGGGATTAATACACTGGCACAGAGAGACAGGAAACACAGGGATAAATACACTGGTACACAGAGAGACAGGAAACATAGGGATAAATACACTGGTACAGAGAGACAGGAAACACAGGGATAAATACACTGGCACAGAGAAACAGGAAACACAGGGATAAATACACTGGTACAGAGAGACAGGAAACACAGGGATAAATACACTGGTACAGAGAGACAGGAAACACAGGGATAAATACACTGGCACAGAGAGACAGGAAACACAGGGATAAATACACTGGCACAGAGAGACAGGAAACACAGGGATAAATACACTGGTACAGAGAGACAGGAAACACAGGGATAAATACACTGGCACAGAGAAACAGGAAACACAGGGATAAATACACTGGTACAGAGAGACAGGAAACACAGGGATAAATACACTGGTACAGAGAGACAGGAAACACAGGGATAAATACACTGGCACAGAGAGACAGGAAACACAGGGATAAATACACTGGCACAGAGAGACAGGAAACACAGGGATAAATACACTGGCACAGAGAGACAGGAATCACAGGGATAAATATACTGGTACAATGAGACAGGAATCACAGGGATAAATACACTGGTACAGAGAGACAGGAAACACAGGGATTAATACACTGGTACAGAGAGACAGGAAACACTGGGATAAATACACTGGCACAGAGAGACAGGAAACACAGGGATAAATACACTGGTACAGAGAGACAGGAAACACAGGGATAAATACACTGGGACAGAGAGACAGGAAACACAGGGATAAATACACTGGTACAGAGAGACAGGAAACACTGGGATAAATACACTGGTACAGAGAGACAGGAAACAGGGATAAATACACTGGTACAGAGAGACAGGAAACAGGGATAAATACACTGGTACAGAGAGACAGTAAACACAGGGATAAATACACTGGCACAGAGAGACAGGAAACACAGGGATAAATACACTGGTACAGAGAGACAGGAAACACAGGGATTAATACACTGGTACAGAGAGACAGTAAACACTGGGATAAATACACTGGCACAGAGAGACAGGAAACACAGGGATTAATACACTGGTACAGAGAGACAGTAAACACTGGGATAAATACACTGGTACAGAGAGACGGGAAACACAGGGATAAATACACTGGTACAGAGAGACAGGAAACAGGGATAAATACACTGGCACAGAGAGACAGGAAACAGGGATAAATACACTGGTACAGAGAGACAGTAAACACAGGGATAAATACACTGGCACAGAGAGACAGGAAACACAGGGATAAATACACTGGTACAGAGAGACAGGAAACACAGGGATTAATACACTGGTACAGAGAGACAGTAAACACTGGGATAAATACACTGGCACAGAGAGACAGGAAACACAGGGATTAATACACTGGTACAGAGAGACGGGAAACACAGGGATAAATACACTGGTACAGAGAGACAGGAAACACAGGGATAAATACACTGGGACAGAGAGACAGGAAACACAAGGATAAATACACTGGTACAGAGAGACGGGAAACACAGGGATAGATACACTGGTACAGAGAGACAGGAAACACAGGGATAAATACACTGGTACAGAGAGACAGGAAACACAGGGATAAATACACTGGTACAGAGAGACAGTAAACACTGGGATAAATACACTGGTACAGAGAGACAGGAAACACAGGGATAAATACACTGGGACAGAGAGACAGGAAACACAAGGATAAATACACTGGTACAGAGAGACAGGAAACACAGGGATAAATACACTGGGACAGAGAGACAGGAAACACAAGGATAAATACACTGGTACAGAGAGACAGTAAACACTGGGATAAATACACTGGTACAGAGAGACAGGAAACACAGGGATAAATACACTGGTACAGAGAGACAGGAAACACAAGGATAAATACACTGGCACAGAGAGACAGGAAACACAGGGATAAATACACTGGGACAGAGAGACAGGAAACACAAGGATAAATACACTGGTACAGAGAGACAGGAAACACAGGGATAAATACACTGGGACAGAGAGACAGGAAACACAGGGATAAATACACTGGTACAGAGAGACAGGAAACACAGAGATAAATACACTGGCACAGAGAGACAGGAAACACAAGGATAAATACACTGGTACAGAGAGACAGGAAACACAGGGATAAATACACTGGGACAGAGAGACAGGAAACACAAGGATAAATACACTGGTACAGAGAGACAGGAAACACAGGGATAAATACACTGGGACAGAGAGACAGGAAACACAGGGATAAATACACTGGTACAGAGAGACAGGAAACACAGAGATAAATACACTGGCACAGAGAGACAGGAAGCACAGGGATAAATACACTGGCACAGAGAGACAGGAAACACAGGGATTAATACACTGGTACAGAGAGACAGGAAGCACAGGGATAAATACACTGGCACAGAGAGACAGGAAACACAGGGATACATACACTGGCACAGAGAGACAGGAAGCACAGGGATAAATACACTGGCACAGAGAGACAGGAAGCACAGGGATAAATACACTGGCACAGAGAGACAGGAAACACAGGGATAAATACACTGGTACAGAGAGACAGGAAACACAAGGATAAATACACTGGCACAGAGAGACAGGAAACACAGGGATAAATACACTGGCACAGAGAGACAGGAAACACAGGGATAAATACACTGGTACAGAGAGACAGGAAACACAGGGGTAAATACACTGGTACAGAGAGACAGGAAACACAGGGATAAATACACTGGTACAGAGAGACAGGAAGCACAGGGATAAATACACTGGCACAGAGAGACAGGAAACACAGGGATTAATACACTGGTACAGAGAGACAGGAAACACAGGGATACATACACTGGGACAGAGAGACAGGAAACACAGGGATAAATACACTGGCACAGAGAGACAGGAAACACAGGGATAAATACACTGGTACAGAGAGACAGGGAACACAGGGATAAATACACTGGTACAGAGAGACAGGAAACACAGGGATAAATACACTGGGGAGAATAAGCAACACCTGGAGGGGGAGGAGACAGTAACGAGGACAGGTGAAACAGATCAGGGTGTGACAGTCTCTGGTAAACAAACACTATATCAAATAAAATCTATAGCTGTGGTTCAAATACTCATACTAACCGCACTAACCATACTATTTGTGACATAAATTGAGTACATAATATGCTTATTGGTCATGTTAACACACAGCTTAATTCTTCTGCGCTAGGGGGATTTGAAACTGTACTGTAGATGGTGTAACCAGATGGCTGATAGGGTAGAGTATGATCGAGTCCCAAATGTCACCCTATTTCCCTATGTAGTGCACTACTCTTAACCAGGGCCCATATAGCTCTCATCAAAAGTAGTGCACTATGTAGGGAATAGGGTCCCATTTGGGACGCAACCTTGGGTGGGCAGACCTGGACAAGCCACTGTGTATGGCGGCCAAATATATTCATCACTTTCACTCCTCCACCAATTAGGAACTGTTTCCCTTTCGAATACAACGGATATTTAGTATAAATGTTAAAATACCACAAACTACGTATTAAGTACAAGTCAAAACATAAATTAAAAAGAGCAGCCAAGATCTGAACTTAAATCAACAATGTGCTTAAAAGGCTTTTCCAGTGTCTAAGTGCCTAATTCCTTCACAGTCAGAGAACCTAGGTGGTCTCCTCCTAGCCAGTCAGAAACGGACATGACATGTCACATGACCTCTCTATATTGAAACAAAACATGTTATAATATAACAGAACAGGGCAAGCTGACATCGACAACATACATATACTTCTCTGTCCATAACATGGAGCTTCCAAGGTTATAACAATAACATAACATGGAGCTTCCAAGGTTATATAACAATAACATAACATGGAGCTTCCAATGATATAACAATAACATAACATGGAGCTTCCAAGGTTATAACAATAACATAACATGGAGCTTCCAATGATATAACAATAACATAACATGGAGCTTCCAAGGTTATAACAATAACATAACATGTAGCTTCCAAGGTTATAACAATAACATAACATGGAGCTTCCAAGGTTATAACAATAACATAACATGGAGCTTCCAAGGTTATAACAATAACATAACATGGAGCTTCCAAGGTTATAACAATAACATAACATGGAGCTTCCAAGGTTATAACAATAACATAACATGGAGCTTCCAAGGTTATAACAATAACATAACATGTAGC
Source organism: Oncorhynchus masou masou (assembly GCF_036934945.1). Taxonomy (NCBI): domain Eukaryota; kingdom Metazoa; phylum Chordata; class Actinopteri; order Salmoniformes; family Salmonidae; genus Oncorhynchus; species Oncorhynchus masou. The sequence goes on from NC_088214.1 coordinate 6,537,941, forward strand.
TTCCATTATAACAATAACATAACATGTAGCTTCCAATGTTATAACAATAACATAACATGGCTAAACTCTGTCCATAACATGTAGCTTCAGTAGAACCAACACCAGGAGAAACACATTAAACTAGAAGCTGAGTGAGTCTGTTGGGAGGTTGGAGAAAAGCAACAAAATAAAACCTGTCTCCAAAATAAGCTATCCTAGACCTAACTCTACGACAAAGAAAAATAAGTTTACAACTTCCACATCTGTCACTGTTCTTGATGAGT
>NC_088214.1:6540703-6559428 GCF_036934945.1 Oncorhynchus masou masou
TGCATTCAGCACAGCATCTCCAGCCTCGAGAATAGAACCCTTCCTCATCACATTATGAGCGCCGGTGTGCGTCGTGTCCATGGCGACACACACGTGAGGATGTGAGTTAGGCTGTGCAACCTTCACGACGGCTCCGGCTGGAGCCGGGTGGAGCTGGTATTTGATGTGTCCTGCCGGAGTTAATGGCAGCAAGGTTATGTCTGTTCTCTCACTCCATGTATGGTATATTAGTTTTTTTTAAATCAGGCTACTGCATCAGGCTACTTACTGTATTAGTATACTGTATCAGGCTACTGTATTAGTATACTGTATCAGGCTACTGTATCAGGCTACTGTATCAGGCTACTGTATTAGTATACTGTATCAGGCTACTGAATCAGGCTACTGTATTAGTATACTGTATCAGGCTACTGTATCAGGCTACTGAATCAGGCTACTGTATTAGTATACTGTATCAGGCTACTGAATCAGGCTACTGTATTAGTATACTGTATCAGGCTACTGTATTAGTATACTGTATCAGGCTACTGTATCAGGCTACTGTATTAGTATACTGTATCAGGCTACTGAATCAGGCTACTGTATTAGTATACTGTATCAGGCTACTGAAACAGGCTACTTACTGTATCAGGCTACTGCATCAGGCTACTGTATCAGGCTACTGCATCAGGCTACTGTATCAGGCTACTGAATCAGGCTACTGCATCAGGCTACTAAATCAGGCTACTAAATCAGGCTACTGCATCAGGCTACTGTATCAGGCTACTGCATCAGGCTACTGCATCAGGCTACTGCATCAGGCTACTGTATCAGGCTACTGCATCAGGCTACTGCATCAGGCTACTTACTGTATTAGTATACTGTATCAGGCTACTGAATCAGGCTACTGTATTAGTATACTGTATCAGGCTACTGAATCAGGCTACTGCATCAGGCTACTGCATCAGGCTACTGCATCAGGCTACTGTATCAGGCTACTGCATCAGGCTACTGCATCAGGCTACTGCATCAGGCTACTGAATCAGGCTACTGCATCAGGCTACTGCATCAGGCTACTGCATCAGGCTACTGTATCAGGCTACTGCATCAGGCTACTGTATCAGGCTACTGAATCAGGCTACTGCATCAGGCTACTAAATCAGGCTACTGCATCAGGCTACTGCATCAGGCTACTGTATCAGGCTACTGCATCAGGCTACTGCATCAGGCTACTGCATCAGGCTACTGTATCAGGCTACTGCATCAGGCTACTGCATCAGGCTACTGAATCAGGCTACTGCATCAGGCTACTAAATCAGGCTACTGCATCAGGCTACTAAATCAGGCTACTGCATCAGGCTACTGAATCAGGCTACTGCATCAGGCTACTAAATCAGGCTACTGCATCAGGCTACTGAAACAGGCTACTACATCAGGCTACTGCATCAGTCTACTATATAGGCTACTAAATCAGGCTACTGTATCAGGCTACTGTATCAGGCTACTGAAACAGGCTACTGAAACAGGCTACTGAAACAGGCTACTGCATCAGGCTACTGCATCAGGCTACTGTATCAGGCTACTGTATCAGTATGTGTGTGCATAATATACACTACATGACCAATAATATGTGGACACCTGCTCATCGAACATCTCATTTCAAAATCATGGGCCTTAATATGGAGTTGTTCCCCACTTTGCTGCCATAACAGCCTCCACTCTTCTGGGAAGGCTTTCCACTAGATATTGGAACATTGCTGCTATAACAGCCTCCACTCTTCTGGGAAGGTTTTCCACTAGATGTTGGAACATTGCTGCTATAACAGCCTCCACTCTTCTGGGAAGGCTTTCCACTAGATGTTGGAACATTGCTGCTATAACAGCCTCCACTCTTCTGGGAAGGCTTTCCACTAGATGTTGGAACATTGCAGCTATAACAGCCTCCACTCTTCTGGGAAGGCTTTCCACTAGATGTTGGAACATTGCTGCTATAATAGCCTCCACTCTTCTGGGAAGGCTTTCCACTAGATGTTGGAACATTGCTGCTATAACAGCCTCCACTCTTCTGGGAAGGCTTTCCACTAGATGTTGAAATATTGCTGCTATAACAGCCTCCACTCTTCTGGGAAGGTTTTCCACTAGATGTTGGAACATTGCTGCTATAACAGCCTCCACTCTTCTGGGAAGACTTTCCACTAGATGTAGGAACATTGCTGCTATAATAGCCTCCACTCTTCTGGGAAGGCTTTCCACTAGATGTTGAAATATTGCTGCTATAACAGCCTCCACTCTTCTGGGAAGGCTTTCCACTAGATGTTGGAACATTGCTGCTATAACAGCCTCCACTCTTCTGGGAAGGTTTTCCACTAGATGTTGGAACATTGCAGCGGGGACTTGCTTCCATTCAGACACAAGAGCATTAGTGAGGTCGGACACTGATATTGGGCGGTTCCCTCTGGCTAGCAGTCTCTGTTCCAATTCATCCCAAAGGTGTTCGATGGGGTTGAAGTCAGGGATCTGTGCAGCCCAGTCAAGTTCTTCCACACCAATGGCGGCGAGCTTTACACTTGGCATTGCGCATGGTGATCTTAGTTTTGTGAGCGGCTGATCGGCCACGGAAACCCATTTCATGAAGCTCCCGACGAACAGTTTTGGTGTTGGCGTTACTTCCAAAGGCAATATAGGACGCCGTAGTGAGTGTTGCAACCGAGGACAGACAATTTTCATGCGCCACGCGCTTCAACACTCGATGGTCCTGTTCTGTGAGCTTGTGTGGCCTAGCACTTCGCGGCTGAGCTGTTGTTGTTCCTAGATGGTTCCACTTCACAATAACAGAAATTACAGTTGACAGGGGAGACTCTAGCCGGGCAGAAATTTGACAAACTGACTTGTTGGAAAGGTGGCATCCTATCACAGCGCCACGTGGAAAGTAACGGAGCTCTTCAGTACAGGCCAGTCTACTGCCATCGTTTGTCTATGGAGATTGCATGGCTGTGTGCTCGATTTTATACACCTGCCAGCAACGGGTGTGGTTGAAATAGCTGAATCCACTGATTTGAAAAGGTGTCCACATACTTGTGTATATATAGTGTACACGTGAACAGCCTTCAAGGTTTTGTATTTAGTCTAGCCGTCGTCATCGTGTCAGCTAATGGGAATCCTAATCAAATCAAATATCCTTTCAGACAGACAGAGATGCAAAGCTCTCTCCTTCAGTCCTATCGGCCTTCTGTATATAGGCTAAGATCCCTGGCATCAATAATCCAGTCTGACGCAGAGCAGATCGTCTCAAGGAGAGCCTGTCACTTTGTCTCACCACTCTGCCCACCATGAAGACCGAAGATAATAAACAAGAAGTGACAACACCTGTGATAGTCCATACATCTCCCTTCACTCCACGTCTCCCTCCCTCTCTCCTCCCCTGTCTATACATCTCCCTTCACTCCACGTCTCCCTCCCTCTCTCTACTCCCCTCTCTATACGTCTCCCTTCCCTCCACGTCTCCCTCCCTCTCTCCTCCCCTGTCTGTCTATACATCTCCCTTCCCTCTACGTCTCCCTCTCTCTCTCTCCTCCCGTCTCCCTCCCTCTCTCTACTCCCGTCTCCTTCCCTCTCTCTCCTCCCGTCTCCCTCCCCCTCTCTCCTCCCGTCTCACTCCCCCTCATCTCCTTTCCCTCCACGTCTCCCTCCCTCTCTCTCTCCTCCCCTGTCCATCATCTCCCTTCCCTCCACGCCTCCCTCCCTCTCTCTCCCTCCCCTCCCGTCTATCATCTCCCCCTTCCCTCCACGTCTCCCTCCCTCTCTCTCCTCCCCCTGTCCATCATCTCCTTCCCTCCACGTCTCCCTCCCTCTCTCTCCTCCCCTGTCCATCATCTCCCTTCCCTCCACGCTCCCTCCCTCTCTCTCCTCCCCTGTCCATACATCTCCCTTCCCTCCACGTCTCCCTCCCTCTCTCTCCTCCTGTCTCCCTCCCTCTCTCTCCCTCCCCTGTCTACACATCTCCTTTCCCTCCACGTCTCCCTCCCTCTCCCTCCTCCCCCGTCTCCCTCCCTCTCTCCTCCCCTCTCTCCATCTCTCCCTCCCTCCACGTCTCCCTCCCTCTCTCTACTCCCCTGTCTATACATCTCTCTTCACTCCACGTCTCCCTCCCTCTCTCTCCTCCCCTGTCTATACGTCTCCCTTCCCTCCACGTCTCCCTCCCTCTCTCTCCTCCCCCTGTCTATACGTCTCCCTTCCCTCCACGTCTCCCTCCCTCTCTCTACTCCCCCTCTCTACACATCTCCCTTCCCTCCACGTCTCCCTCCTCCCGTCTCTCTCCTCCCCTGTCTATACGTCTCCCTTCCCTCCACGTCTCCCTCCCTCTCTCTACTCCCCTCTCTATACGTCTCCTTCCCTCCACGTCTCCCTCCCTCTCTCTCCTCCCGTCTATACGTCTCCCTTCCCTCCACGTCTCCCTCCCTCTCTCTCCTCCCCTGTCTATACGTCTCCCTTCCATCCACGTCTCCCTCCCTCTCTCTACTCCCCTCTCTACACATCTCCCTTCCCTCCACGTCTCCCTCCCTCTCTCTCCTCCCCTGTCTATACGTCTCCCTTCCCTCCACGTCTCCCTCCCTCTCTCTACTCCCCTCTCTATACGTCTCCCTTCCCTCCACGTCTCCCTCCCTCTCTCTACTCCCCTGTGATAGTCATTGACTCCATCCTATCGTCCCGTTTTTTTTCTTCACATATTTAGCAAACAAAAAAATATTGATTTCAAAGTTTAACATACAATACAACATGACTACATTGAAAAACATACACCGTAAACCTTTTTGTTTTTTTTTACATTTACTGGAAAAAACTGTGCTGATCCTAAACTTCGTATCTGAACAGTTCTTCCTGTAAATGTCTTTTTGAAAAAATGTCTGTGGAAATTGTTAAAAGTAGTCAATGTGCATAGAGTTCTATAGTTTGTTAAACTTGAAAATGAATAGTTTTTGTTTGGTTTACATTTTAAAGTGAGTCTCAGTGTTATTCCGTTACTACCCTACTGCATTGTACAGTGTTTCAGATAATATCATCACAGATTGAGATTGAACTTGGTGGAGGACGCCTTGTGTTCTGCAGAAGAAAAATAAGAAGAATTACCACCTAAAGCGAGACTGATTCAAGACCGAGACCGGGAGGGGGACCAGGGGTTCGAGACCGAGACCGGGAGGGGGACCAGGGGTTCGAGACCGAGACCGGGAGGGGGACCAGGGGTTCGAGACCGAGACCGGGAGGGGGACCAGGGGTTCGAGACCGAGAGGGGGACAAGGGGTTCGAGACCGAGAGGGGGACCAGGGGTTCGAGACCGAGACCGGGAGGGGGACCAGGGGTTCGAGACCGAGACCGGGAGAGGGACCAGGGGTTCGAGACCGAGACCGGGAGGGGGACCAGGGTTCAAGACCGAGAGGGGGACCAGGGGTTCGAGACCGGGAGGGGGACCAGGGGTCCGAGACCGGGAGGGGGACCAGGGGACCGAGACCGAGAGGGGGACCAGGGGTCCGAGACCGAGAGGGGGACCAGGGGTCCGAGACCGAGAGGGGGACCAGGGGTCCGAGACCGAGTCAAGATCGAGACCGGGAGGGGGACCGAGACAAGACCGAGACCGGGAGGGGGACCAGGGGTCCGAGACCGAGTCAAGATCGAGACCGGGAGGGGGACCAGGGGTGAGACCGAGTCAAGATCGAGACCGGGAGGGGGACCAGGGGTGAGACCGAGAGGGGGACCAGGGGTCCGAGACCGAGACCGGGAGGGGGACCAGGGGTGAAACCGAGTCAAGATCGAGACCGGGAGGGGGACCAGGGGTGAGACCGAGTCAAGATCGAGACCGGGAGGGGGACCGAGACAAGACCGAGACCGGGAGGGGGACCAGGGGTGAGACCGAGTCAAGATCGAGACAGAGAGGGGGACCTGGGGTGAGACCGAGAGGGGGACCAGGGGTCCGAGACCGAGACCGAGAGGGGGACCAGGGGTGAGACCGAGTCAAGATCGAGACCGAGAGGGGGACCAGGGGTCCGAGACCGAGACCGGGAGGGGGACCAGGGGTGAGACCGAGAGGGGGGCCGAGTCAAGATCGAGATCAGAAAGTATAATAGTCCAATTCAAGACCATGATTGTAATTTTGTTAAATCAGCATCATACGAGTTCAAAACATCCAGTATTTCTGCGTTCATATTTCAGAACAACATCTGGATTCTTTACACATTTTGATAGTGAATCAAAATGCGTGTTGAGGGAAAATAAAGCTAAATAAGTTTACAAAAACATATGGAATCGTCTGCCTTCTTGAAGGCCAACAGGTCACTGCGCAATAGTGAGCAGTAGTTTTCCCACAGTCTAGCTAGCTAGGTTTTGTTGTGGGCTAATTTGCGTTTTCCCACGGTCTAGCTAGCTAGGTTTTGTTGTGCGCTAATTTGCGTTTTCCCACGGTCTAGCTAGCTTTTGTTGTGGGCTAATTTGCGTTTTCCCACGGTCTAGCCTCTTTGGGCTAGGAGCAAGTATTTTGACTTTTGGATGACAAGCGTGCCCAAAGTAAACTGCCTGTTACTCAGGCCCAGAAGCTAGGATATGCATATAATTGTTAGATTTGGATAGAAAACACTCTACAGTTTCTAAAACTGTTGTGTATAACAGAACTATGTCTGTGTATAACAGAACTGATATGGCAGGCGAAACCCCGAGGACAAACCATCACAAAAAAAGGCGAAGTCCTCCCAGATTGCAGTTCCTAGGGCTTCCACTAGATGTCAACAGTCTTTAGAAAGAGTTTCATGCTGGTTTTTGGAAAAAAATGAGCCAGAAATTTTAGTTTTTATAGGTGGCTCCCATTTTGGCTGTAGTGCTTCCAAGCGCATGGAAGAGAGTGCGTTCTTTTGGTATTTTTCTTCGGTAAAGACAATAATGATCCTCCGTCTTAAATTTGATCGTTTATATTTGTATTAGGGTACCTAAGATTTGATTAGAAACGTTGTTAGGGATTCATTTTGTATGCATTTTGATGGAGGGAAACTGGGTGGATTATTGACTGAAGCGCACCAGCTAAACTGAATTTTTATGGACATAAAGGACATTATTGAACAAGGATTTTGATTTTGCCCCACTGTAGGTTCACCACTGTACTAACCTGTCACACACTGATGACCTATAGGTTCACCACCGAGCAAACATCTTAGTATCTTGCCTATGCTGCTCTGTACCATCACTCATTCATATATCCTTATGTACATATTCTTTATCCCCTTACACTGTGTATAAGACAGTAGTTTAGGAATTGTTAGTTAGATTACTTGTTGGTTATTACTGCATTGTCGGAACTAGAAGCACAAGCATTTCGCTACACTCGCATTAACATCTGCTAACCATGTGTATGTGACAAATAAAATTTGATTTGATTTGTCTATAATATATAAGGCTGTCAAGATATTCATGTAACAACAAAAGGAGTGTGTATATATGGTTTGGTGAAGAGGTTTCATGTGCTGACTGAATGGAAGCTGATAAACATTTGTTTTTCTCAGCTGGTCTCTGAAATAAACTCGTCACTGTCCCGAGACAGAATCAAGACCGAGTACAAACGTGACCGGACTCGGAGCACTACAACACTGGAGCAAAATAATCAAAAAGGTTCTTGTCATTAGCTGACTACAGAAAGGGTTTGTGTGAAGGCTCCAAAAGGACACAGTGTTCTGCTGTTCAGCACAACCACAGGGGAAAAAGCTACACAAGTTCAGAAAACAAAAGAGAGAATTTTCTCCGCCTCCACATTGTCTCATAAACTATGACCTGCATCTCCCACAAACCCCACAATGAAATGCCAACAGTCCTGTGCCACCTTGTACGACCCAAGCAAAATGTCAAAACATGCAGGATTAGTTGAGACATTGTGCTTGGTGGCCACAATGCTGGGCACAGTGGTAAGGGTTAGCCATAGGGGGCCTAGTAAAGTAGATCACATCGGACATGTCAGATGGAAGCACGGCAAGGTTCACAGAGGACACAATGAGACAGGAGGAGAAAGAGAAAAGGAGGACAACATGCTAAAAGGCAGTTCCAGCGTCTTTGAATCCTCTGCTCCATCTTAGTACTGAAACCCCAAAACAACCAACCTGGAACAGGAAGTTAAGATGGTGATTCATGACCAACCAACCTGGAACAGGAAGTTAAGATGGTGATTCATGACCAACCAACCTGGAACAGCAAGTTAAGATGGTGATTCAGACCAACCAACCTGGAACAGGAAGTTAAGATGGTGATTCAGTCCAACCAACCTGGAACAGGAAGTTAAGATGGTGATTCAAGGTGCGGCGGGGGGGGAGGCTGAGTTTAGTCTCTCCTAACTCTCCTAGGGAAAAAAAGGTATGATTTCATACTATCATTGAAAACATTGAATCATTGTTAACATTTCATGTGAACATCCCATCGCTTAACAGATCCTACCCTTTTCCTGATATGACAGATGTAAGCCAGGAAAAGGGACACAAAATCATCAGCGAGCCGATTCATCGGAAAGGAATACAGGCCTTAGTCTGACGCCAAAGATAGAGACAGTATTACATACATTAATACACAGTCTAAACACATGCTGCTGTTCTGTTGACACGCTCTCTAGGTGGCTGCTTGACTGTCTGCCTACCTGCCCTGCCTGTCCACCTGCCTGTCCTCCCACCTGTCCACCTGCCTGTCCTCCCACCTGTCCACCTGCCTGTCCTCCCACCTGTCCACCTATCTGGGCTGATGCTCAGAGGAAGGTATTTTACCTCTCAGCTCTCTGTGAGACTGTGACACTAAATCATACTGTTCACTGCATAGTGCACTACTTCCCCATCTGACTCTGGCTAAAAGTAGTGCACTACTTCCCCATCTGGCTCTGGCTAAAAGTAGTGCACTACTTCTCCATCTGGCTCTGGCTAAAAGTAGTGCACTATGTAGGGAATAGGGTGCAGTTTTAAATACACACTGGGACTGTATCTCATACTGTAAAACATACACAACTTCTCCCTCTCTTTGAACGTCAACATGGCACTAGCTCTTTCGGCCACAAGAACGTTTCACTAACAGCTTCCCCCTCCTAGGAATGACAGAATGTTTCACTAACAGCTTCCCCATCCTAGGAATGACAGCTAGAATGTTTCACTAACAGCTTCCCCTTCCTAGGAATGACAGAATGTTTCACTAACAGCTTCCCCCTCCTAGGAATGACAGAATGTTTCACTAACAGCTTCCCCATCCAAGTAATGACAGAATGTTTCACTAACAGCTTCCCCCTCCTAGGAATGACAGAATGTTTCACTAACAGCTTCCCCATCCTAGGAATGACAGAATGTTTCACTAACAGCTTCCCCATCCTAGGAATGACAGAATGTTTCACTAACAGCTTCCCCTCCTAGGAATGACAGAATGTTTCACTAACAGCTTCCCCATCCTAGGAATGACAGAATGTTTCACTAACAGCTTCCCCTTCCTAGGAATGACAGAATGTTTCACTAACAGCTTCCCCTCCTAGGAATGACAGAATGTTTCACTAACAGCTTCCCCATCCTAGGAATGACAGAATGTTTCACTAACAGCTTCCCCATCCTAGGAATGACAGAATGTTTCACTAACAGCTTCCCCATCCAAGTAATGACAGAATGTTTCACTAACAGCTTCCCCCTCCTAGGAATGACAGAATGTTTCACTAACAGCTTCCCCATCCTAGGAATGACAGAATGTTTCACTAACAGCTTCCCCATCCTAGGAATGACAGAATGTTTCACTAACAGCTTCCCCATCCTAGGAATGACAGAATGTTTCACTAACAGCTTCCCCATCCTAGGAATGACAGAATGTTTCACTAACAGCTTCCCCTTCCTAGGAATGACAGAATGTTTCACTAACAGCTTCCCCCTCCTAGGAATGACAGAATGTTTCACTAACAGCTTCCCCATCCTAGGAATGACAGAATGTTTCACTAACAGCTTCCCCATCCTAGGAATGACAGAATGTTTCAATAACAGCTTCCCCATCCAAGTAATGTCAGTTAGAATGTTTCACTAACAGCTTCCCCCTCCTAAGAATGACAGAATGTTTCACTAACAGCTTCCCCATCCTAGGAATGACAGAATGTTTCACTAACAGCTTCCCCCTCCTAGGAATGACAGAATGTTTCACTAACAGCTTCCCCATCCTAGGAATGACAGAATGTTTCACTAACAGCTTCCCCTTCCTAGGAATGACAGTTAGTGAAACATTCTAACAGCTTCCCCCTCCTAGGAATGACAGTTAGTGAAACACTCTAGTAAGATGTCGCAAGGATAATGAAAGAGAAGGGGGAGGAGGAGTGGGGTGAGACAAACAGAGGAGAGAGAGAGAGCGAGAGAGTGAGAGAGAGAGACAGAGAGAAAGAAAGAAAGAAAGAAAAAGAGAGAGAGAAAGAGAGAGAAAGGGAAAGAGAGAGCGAAAGGGAGAGAGAAATAAAGAGGGAGACAGAGAAAGAGAGAAAGAGAAATAAAGAGAGGGAGACAGAGAGAGAGAGAAAGAGAAAGAGAAAAAGAGAGAGAACGAGAAAAAGAGAGAGAGAAATAAAGAGAGGGAGACAGAGAGAGAGAGAAAGAGAAAGAGAAAAAGAGAGAGAAAGAGAAAAAGAGAGAGAGAAATAAAGAGAGGGAGACAGAGAGAGAGAGAAAGAAAAAGAGAGAGAAAGAGAAAAAGAGAGAGAGAGAAATAAAGAGAGGGAGACAGAGAGAGAGAGAGAGAGAGAGAGAAAGAGAGAGAGAAAGAGAGAGAGAGAAAGAGAAATATAGACAATGTTAGGGGAAGAGGAATACTGGTCACTGGGGGAACATTATGAAAGTCAGGGTGTTGGTACATTGACTTGACACCCTGTCTAAATCTCTTAATGTGTGTAAATCCACATAGGAATGCGTAAAGATATGCCAGAGAGGAATGGGATCTGTGATGGCATACTACTGCCCATAGAATGGCATTCCCGTTTAGGGCTGTCACGGTCAAGGAATGTTCGATATATACAGTACACACACACACAGTCGGCAGTTTATTAGGTACACCCATCTAGTACCGTGTCGGACCCCCTCCCCTTAACGTGTGGCAGGAAAACATTACCCCACAGCATTACACCACCGCCACCAGCCTGTACCTCCGACCCCAGGCGTCCTGCCATGGGCTCATGCTGCTGAAGTCGGACCAGGCAATGTTGTCCCCACTCCTGAATTGTCCAGTGTGGATGATCGCCCACTGAAGCAGCTTCTTCTTGTTTTTCTCTGATGGGTTTGGAAACCCCGGTGTAGGTCGTCTGCTGCAAATAGCCCGTCCGTGACAAGGACCGGCAAGTTGTGCGTTCCCAAGATGCCGTTCTGCGCACCACTGTTGTACTGCGCCGTTGTTTTGCCTGTCTGTGTTCCGCCTGTTAACTTGCACGATTCTCCTTCGACCTCTCTCATCAACGAGCTGTTTTCGACCCACACGACTGCCGCTGACTGGATGGTTGTTTGTTTGTCACCGTTCTCTAAAATGTCCTGGTACTGGGTAAAGTCCATGATGCCGTAGACCTTAACCAGGTGCTCCAGAACTAGTGGAAGCAAAATAGCCGCATCGCATCAAAGCTCCCACCACCTTATTGTACAGTAGGTATGGGATTCTTTTCTGTTCATACATTCTCATGTCGACGCCAAACCCAAAGAGCTCTATGTTCATGTCATCTCAACAAATGACTTTTCTAAAAACAGCATTGGCACTTGGATAGGAGCCGGTGCTTCGGTCAGATGGCATGGACATATAGCTCTGGCCATCTCAGGTCACATTCTGTTGGATTACAGCACCAACCCGTAGCATGTTTAATATGAATAGGGCCGAGTCAGAACAGAGACTGGGGGGGGGAACCCTATTCCCTATATAGTGCACTACTTTTAACCAGAGGCTGTGTCATAAATAGAACACTAAACAGGGAATAGGGTGCCATTTGGGACTCAGGCGATGGTTAAAACGTCTCTCTGATTGTAATAACTCTTCAACAAGGCCCTCCAACACTACAACTGCTGATTGAATTCCTAGTGATTGTTCTGTTGTATGGGACATCTATATTTTCCTGCACATAGCCACGCTAGTCAAGCACCAGGCCAGAACGAAATAGATAGACTGGTGGAGACAAGGCAGCAATTCTCACTCCAATTTCTCCTCTTGTTTTTTTGTGTGTTTTTTCCAGAAGGGCCTCGTCTCATTTCAACGTGAATACAAATGACTTTTTCCATCTGAGAGGGTTGGAATACATTCCATCAAGACTCAACCAGGCGCGATTAAGGCATGATTAAGGCGCGATTAAGGCGTGATTAAGACGTGATTAAGGCGCGATTAAGGCGCGATTAAGGCACAATTAAGGTGCGATTAAGGTGCGATTAAGGCGTGATTAAGGCACGATTAAGGCGCGATTAAGACGCGATTAAGGCGCGATTAAGGCGCGATTAAGGCGCGATTAAGGCGCGATTAAGGTGCGATTAAGACGCGATTAAGGCGCGATTAAGGCACGATTAAGGTGCGATTAAGACGCGATTAAGACGCGATTAAGGCACGATTAAGGCGCGATTAAGACGCGATTAAGGCGCGATTAAGGAGCGATTAAGGCAGAAGCACCGAATCCCTGGTCTTTATCTAAAGAGTTGAAGCTGTTGTAAGTCTATATCTTCTAAATAAGAGATGGGCCTTTAGGCTTAACCACAGAATTTAAAATACAATTCATACATACTTTTAGTGTAGACACCTGCTCATCCAACATCTCATTCCAAAATCATGGGCATTAATATGGTGTTGGTCCTCCCTTTGCTGACATAACAGCCTCCACTCTTCTGGTGAAGGTTTTCCATTAGATGTTGGAACATACCGACGGGGCCTTACTTGTGAGGAAGAATTCACCAAGCGTTGGATTGTTCACCCACTAATAGGGAACGTGAGCTGGGTTTAGACCGTCGTGAGACAGGTTAGTTTTACCCTACTGATGATGTGTTGTTGCAATAGTAATCCCAGTAGTAATTCAGACACAAGAGCATTAGTGAGGTCGTGCGCCGATGTTGGGCGATTAGACCTGGCTCACAGTCGGCGTTCTAATTCATCCCAAAGGGGTTTGATGTGGTTGAGGTCAAGGCACTGTGCAGGCCAGTCAAGTTCTTCCACACCGATCTTGACAAACCATTTCTGTATGGACCTCGCTTGCACGGGGTCATTGTCATGCTGAAACAGGAAAGGGCCTTCGCCAAACTGTTGCCACAAAGTTGCAAGCACAGAATCGTCTAGAATGTCACTAATGTCTGCTAAAGTGTTAAAATTTCCCTTCAATGGAACTAAGGGGCCCGAACCATGAAAAACAGCCCCAGACCATTATTCCTCCTCCACCAAACTTTACAGTTGGCACTATGCATTCCGGTTGGTAGTGTTCTCCTGGCATCCCCCAAACCCAATTCGTCCATCAGATTAGTCACTCCAGTGAAGGCGTTTTCATTGCTCCAGAGTCCAATAGAGATGGCATGGTTGTGTGCTTGACTTTATACATCTGTTAGCAACGTGTGTGTCTGAAGTAACCAAATCCACTCATTTGAAGGGGTGTCCACATACACTTTATATGCAAACTGTATATTAGGAGTATGTTGTTGTTTTTACTCTCTCTGTAGGACACTGGTGGACTGTCAGCTCTCAGACCTTTGCGATGAGGATGACACTGTAGACATGCCACTTGTGCACCAGACAGTCAATAGAAGCTGTCCCCACGGCGTCAAGCACAGACAATGGCTGGAGAGACTAGACAACAGTGTTTCCGCTGCAGTCATTTAGCTGTGGTGCTGCGCCAAGGCAAAATCCTGTCATATCATTTGAAAGGGCTGTTTCTCAGCTTTCAGTACGTATCATGTTTTCATATAGCTTGACACCAGCAAACATTGTGCATTATTGCCAGCAGAGCTCATGCTCTTTCAGCCAGTTTTGGGAAATCCTGCCAGTGATGCGACAATGCCAACATGGTGATTTCCATTTCCAGTTGGCTACTGTTCTAAAGCCTAGTGTTTCCTTTCCCTTTTACTTTAGAAAGGTCTGTTATAGAGACTTACAGAATTAACTGCTTCTGTTCCCTTATGACATCACTGAGGAGCACGAGGTGGACTGATTCTGTTCCTTTATGACGTCACTGAGGAACACAAAGTGGACTGATTCTGTTCCTTTATGACGTCACTGAGGAACACGAAGGGGACTGATTCTGTTCCTTTATGACATCACTGAGGAACACGAAGGGGACTGATTCTGTTCCTTTATGACATCACTGAGGAACACGAAGGGGACTGATTCTGTTCCTTTATGACGTCACTGAGGAACACGAAGGGGACTGATTCTGTTCCTTTATGACATCACTGAGGAACACGAAGTGGACTGATTCTGTTCCTTTATGACATCACTGAGGAACACAAAGTGGACTGATTCTGTTCCTTTATGACATCACTGAGGAACACAAAGTGGACTGATTCTGTTCCTTTATGACGTCACTGAGGAACACGAAGTGGACTGATTCTGTTCCTTTATGACGTCACTGAGGAACACGAAGTGGACTGATTCTGTTCCTTTGTGACATCACTGAGGAACACAAAGTGGACTGATTCTGTTCCTTTATGACATCACTGAGGAACACGAAGTGGACTGATTCTGTTCCTTTGTGACATCACTGAGGAACACGAAGTGGACTGATTCTGTTCCTTTGTGACATCACTGAGGAACACGAAGTGGGGAGTAAACTATGGTAAAAGATGGCATCAATTCTCCCTCCAACGTAGTCCACACAACTGATTCTCCATCCAATGTAGTCCACACTACTGATTCTCCCTCCAACGTAGTCCACACAACTGATTCTCCATCCAACGTAGTCCACACTACTGATTCTCCATCCAACGTAGTGCACACAACTGATTCTCCATCCAACGTAGTGCACACGACTGATTCTCCATCCAACGTAGTGCACACGACTGATTCTCCATCCAACGTAGTCCACACTACTGATTCTCCATCTAACGTAGTCCACACTACTGATTCTCCATTCAACGTAGTGCACACTACTGCTTCTCCATCTAACGTAGTCCACACTACTGATTCTCCATCCAACGTAGTCCACACGACTGATTCTCCATCCAACGTAGTGCACACTACTGATTCTCCATCTAACGTAGTCCACACTACTGATTCTCCATCCAACGTAGTCCACACTACTGATTGTCCATCTAATGTAGTGCACACTATTGATAATCCATCCAATGTTGTCCACACTACTGATTGTCCATTCAATGTAGTGCACACTATTGATTATCCATCCAATGTAGTCCACACTACTGATTGTCCATCCAATGTAGTCCACACTACTGATTCTCCATCCAATGTAGTCCACACTACTGATTCTCCATCCAATGTAGTGCACACTATTGATTATCCATCCAATGTAGTGCACACTATTGATTATCCATCCAATGTAGTGCACACTATTGATTATCCATCCAATGTAGTGCACACTACTGATTCTCCATCCAATGTAGTCCACACTACTGATTCTCCATCCAACGTAGTGCACACTATTGATTATCCATCCAATGTAGTCCACACTACTGATTGTCCATTCAATGTAGTGCACACTATTGATTATCCATCCAACGTAGTCCACACTACTGATTGTCCATCCAATGTAGTCCACACTACTGATTATCCATCCAATGTAGTCCACACTACTGATTCTCCATCCAATGTAGTCCACACTACTGATTCTCCATCCAACGTAGTACACTATTGATTATCCATCCAATGTAGTCCACACTACTGATTGTCCATTCAATGTAGTGCACACTATTGATTATCCATCCAACGTAGTCCACACTACTGATTGTCCATCCAATGTAGTCCACACTACTGATTCTCCATCCAACGTAGTGCACACTACTGATTCTCCATCCAACGTAGTGCACACTACTGATTCTCCATCCAACGTAGTGCACACTACTGATTCTCCATCCAATGTAGTCCACACTACTGATTCTCCATCCAATGTAGTCCACACTACTAATTCTCCATCCAACGTAGTCCACACTACTGATTCTCCATCCAATGTAGTCCACACTACTGATTCTCCATGCAGTGTAGGCTGCTATGTAGTAAAACATAGTATGACATGCTGTAAATGATGATACTAAATAAGGAATATAAGCATTTGAGACGTACTCAAGTCTCCCAGAATACACCATCTCTCACCACGAGAGAGAGAGAGAGAGAGAGAGAATAGCAACAGTGCCAGCTATGTAGAAAGAGTGAGAGGCAGAGAGTTTACACAGAGTGGCTATGAGATCAGATGGGAGGCAGATAGAGATGGCGTGAAACAGATGTGGTGATGGGGATAAACACACTAACACAACGTCCACATCGACACACATACCAGCTCCACTCAATCATCTCCATCTCGGTCCAATCCACATAATATCTCTGGCAGAGCCAGTCGCTGAATCACCATTAATGGGACATTAGGAGACAAGCTGCAGGAAGCTGGGGAAGACGAGACGAGGAAGCTGGGGAAGACGAGACGAGGAAGCTGGGGAAGACGAGACGCAGGAAGCTGGGAAAGGCGAGACGCAGGAAGCTGGGGAAGACGAGACCCGGGAAGCTGGGGAAGACGACCCAGGAAGCTGGGGAAGACGACGCAGGAAGCTGGGATAGACGAGACCCAGGAAGCTGGAAGACGAGACCCAGGAAGCTGGGGAAGACGAGACGAGGAAGCTGGGGAAGACGAGACGAGGAAGCTGGAGAACACGAGACGCAGGAAGCTGGGGAAGACGAGACGCAGGAAGCTGGGGAAGACGAGACGAGGAAGCTGGGGAAGACGAGACGCAGGAAGCTGGGGAAGACGAGACGCAGGAAGCTGGGGAAGACGAGACGCAGGAAGCTGGGGAAGACGAGACGCAGGAAGCTGGGGAAGACGAGACGAGGAAGCTGGGGAAGACGAGACGCAGGAAGCTGGGGAAGACGAGATGCAGGAAGCTGGGGAAGACGAGACCCAGGAAGCTGGGGAAGACAAGCTGCAGGAAGCTGGGGAAGACGCAGACGCAGGAAGCTGGGAAGACGAGACCCAGGAAGCTGGGGAAGATTTCGAGACCCAGGAAGCTGGGGAAGACAAGCTGCAGGAAGCTGGGGAAGACAAGCTGCAGGAAGCTGGGGAAGACGAGACCCAGGAAGCTGGGGAAGACGAGACGCAGGAAGCTGGGGAAGACGAGACGCAGGAAGCTGGGGAAGACGAGACGCAGGAAGCTGGGGAAGACGAGACGCAGGAAGCTGGGGAAGACGAGATGCAGGAAGCTGGGGAAGACGAGACCCAGGAAGCTGGGGAAGACAAGCTGCAGGAAGCTGGGGAAGACGAGACGCAGGAAGCTGGGGAAGACGAGACCCAGGAAGCTGGGGAAGACGAGACCCAGGAAGCTGGGGAAGACAAGCTGCAGGAAGCTGGGGAAGACGAGACCCAGGAAGCTGGGGAAGACGAGACCCAGGAAGCTGGGGAAGACGAGACCCAGGAAGCTGGGGAAGACGACCCAGGAAGCTGGGGAAGACGAGACGCAGGAAGCTGGGGAAGACGACCCAGGAAGCTGGGGAAGATGAGATTTAGGAAGCTGGGGAAGACACCAATAGGTACTTCACAGTATTTCTATTTAATTTTTTTCTAACACATTTGATAAACAGGGCAAGATAGAAATTGGCCTATAACAGTTAGGATCAGCTTGATCTCCCCCTTTAAATAAAGGTTGAACTGTGGCTGCCTTCCAAGCACCTGGAACATTCCCAGAAATGAGATGGGCTCTGCGATAACAGGGGGCTGCAAACTTATAGAAAATTAGAATCTAAAACATCTGACCCAGAATTTTCTTTTTTCCAGGTCAAAATTATTAAGGAGCTCGTTTAGCACCTCAGACTCAGTGACCGCCTGCAGGGAGAACCTGTCTAGCGGGGGGGGGGGAATCAGGGCATTAGAAGGAGTGGGAGATGATGAAGTTTTGGATGGATGCCAACACTTTGATCCAAAGAGTCAACGTGGTGATTGTAGATCTCAGCCATGTGCTCCCTGTCAGTAACAACCACATCATCAACATTGTCTCGAGGTTTAAAAATCCTTCTATAACCCGTCTCCTCCCCTTCATCTCCACTGATTGAAGTGGATTTAACAGGTGACATCATTAAGGGATCATAGCATTCACCTGGTCAGTCTGTCATGGAAAGAACAGGTGTTCCTAATGTTTTGTACACTCAGTGTATATGGAAGTACTTTAGTGCCCAAAAAAGTGTTAAATATGGGTCAATATTTGTAAAAAATATATATATATATATATATAATAATAATAATAATTCAATTAAAAATGACATCTCTCAGACATAGGACAAACACTTCAGAACAAATTTCCTTTTTATGTATTTCTTGACTGTGTGTTTTGCCATGTACCAATAGGTTATTCAATGCATTTCTATGGACTAACAGCAGTAAAGTAAAATTATATGTTTTATCAATTATTGTTACTATAATAACGAGAAGCAGGTCGTTATTGGGTTGGAGTAGTTAACTGTAAGGTTGCAAGATTTGATCCCCCGAGCTGACAAGGTGAAAATCTGTCGTTATGCCCTTGAACAAGGCAGTTAACCCACTGTTCCTAGGCCGTCATTGAAAATAAGAATGTGTTCTT
>NC_088214.1:6559928-6564928 GCF_036934945.1 Oncorhynchus masou masou
TGGTAGTAGCAGTATGATGTCCTAGTAGTAGTAGCAGTATGATGTCCTAGTGGTAGTAGCAGTATGAGGTCCTAGTGGTAGTAGCAGTATGATGTCCTAGTGGTAGTAGCAGTATTATGTCCTAGTGGTAGTAGCAGTATGATGTCCTAGTAGTAGTAGCAGTATGAGGTCCTAGTGGTAGTAGCAGTATGATGTCCTAGTGGTAGTAGCAGTATTATGTCCTAGTGGTAGTAGCAGTATGATGTCCTAGTAGTAGTAGCAGTATGATGTCCTAGTGGTAGTAGCAGTATGAGGTCCTAGTGGTAGTAGCAGTATGATGTCCTAGTGGTAGTAGCAGTATTATGTCCTAGTGGTAGTAGCAGTATGATGTCCTAGTGGTAGTAGCAGTATGATGTGGTAGTAGCAGTATAATGTCCTAGTGGTAGTAGCAGTATGATGTCCTAGTGGTAGTAGCAGTATGATGTGGTAGTAGCAGTATAATGTCCTAGTGGTAGTAGCAGTATGATGTCCTAGTGGTAGTAGCAGTATGAGGTCCTAGTGGTAGTAGCAGTATGATGTGGTAGTAGCAGTATGAGGTCCTAGTGGTAGTAGCAGTATGATGTCCTAGTGGTAGTAGCAGTATGATGTCCTAGTGGTAGTAGCAGTATGATGTCCTAGTGGTAGTAGCAGTATGATGTCCTAGTAGCAGTATGAGGTCCTAGTGGTAGTAGCAGTATGAGGTCCTAGTAGTAGTAGCAGTATGATGTCCTAGTAGCAGTATGAGGTCCTAGTGGTAGTAGCAGTATGAGGTCCTAGTGGTAGTAGCAGTATGAGGTCCTAGTGGTAGTAGCAGTATGATGTCCTAGTAGCAGTATGATGTCCTAGTGGTAGTAGCAGTATGATGTCCTAGTAGCAGTATGATGTCCTAGTGGTAGTAGCAGTATAATGTCCTAGTGGTAGTAGCAGTATGAGGTCCTAGTGGTAGTAGCAGTATGATGTCCTAGTGGTAGTAGCAGTATGATGTCTAGTGGTAGTGAGTATGATGTCTAGTGGTAGTAGCAGTATGATGTCTAGTGGTAGTAGCAGTATGATGTCCTAGTAGTAGTAGCAGTATGATGTGGTAGTAGCAGTATGAGGTCTAGTGGTAGTAGCAGTATGATGTCCTAGTGGTAGTAGCAGTGAGGGTCCTAGTGGTAGTAGCAGTATGAGGTCTAGTAGTAGTAGCAGTATGATGTGGTAGTAGCAGTATGATGTCCTAGTGGTAGTAGCAGTATGATGTCTAGTAGCAGTATGATGTCCTAGTGGTAGTAGCAGTATGAGGTCCTAGTGTTAGTAGCAGTATGATGTCCTAGTGGTAGTAGCAGTATGATGTAGTAGTAGCAGTATGATGTCTAGTGGTAGTAGCAGTATGAGGTCCTAGTGGTAGTAGCAGTATGAGGTCCTAGTGGTAGTAGCAGTATGATGTCCTAGTGGTAGTAGCAGTATGAGGTCCTAGTGGTAGTAGCAGTATGATGTCCTAGTGGTAGTAGCAGTATGATGTCTAGTAGCAGTAGATGTCCTAGTGGTAGTAGCAGTGAGGTCCTAGTGGTAGTAGCAGTATGATGTCCTAGTGGTAGTAGCAGTATGATGTCCTAGTATGATGTCCTAGTGGTGGTAGCAGTATTATGTCCTAGTGGTAGTAGCAGTATGATGTCCTAGTGGTAGTAGCAGTATGATGTCCTAGTGGTAGTAGCAGTATGATGTCCTAGTGGTAGTAGCAGTATGAGGTCCTAGTAGTAGTAGCAGTATGATGTGGTAGTAGCAGTATGATGTCCTAGTGGTAGTAGCAGTATGAGGTCCTAGTAGCAGTATGATGTCCTAGTAGTATGATGTCTTAGTAGCAGTAGCAGTATGATGTCCTAGTGGTAGTAGCAGTATGAGGTCCTGGTGGTAGTAGCAGTATGATGTCCTAGTAGCAGTATGATGTCCTAGTGGTAGTAGCAGTATGATGTCCTAGTGGTAGTAGCAGTATTATGTCCTAGTGGTAGTAGCAGTATGATGTCCTAGTGGTAGTAGCAGTATGATGTCCTAGTGGTAGTAGCAGTATGATGTCCTAGTAGCAGTATGATGTCCTAGTGGTAGTAGCAGTATGAGGTCTAGTGGTAGTAGCAGTATGATGTCCTAGTGGTAGTAGCAGTATAATGTCCTAGTGGTAGTAGCAGTATGATGTGGTAGTAGCAGTATGATGTCCTAGTGGTAGTAGCAGTATGATGTCCTAGTGGTAGTAGCAGTATGAGGTCCTAGTGGTAGTAGCAGTATGATGTCCTAGTGGTAGTAGCAGTATGATGTCCTAGTAGCAGTATGATGTCCTAGTGGTAGTAGCAGTATGAGGTCCTAGTGGTAGTAGCAGTATGATGTCCTAGTGGTAGTAGCAGTATGATGTCCTAGTGGTAGTAGCAGTATGATGTCCTAGTGGTAGTAGCAGTATGATGTCCTAGTGGTAGTATGCATGATGTCCTAGTGGTAGTAGCAGTATGATGTCCTAGTGGTAGTAGCAGTATGATGTCCTAGTGGTAGTAGCAGTATGATGTCCTAGTGGTAGTAGTATGATGTCCTAGTGGTAGTAGCAGTATGATGTCCTAGTAGTAGTAGCAGTATGATGTCCTAGTAGCAGTATGAGGTCCTAGTGGTAGTAGCAGTATGATGTCCTAGTGGTAGTAGCAGTATGATGTCCTAGTGGTAGTAGCAGTATGATGTCCTAGTGGTAGTAGCAGTATGATGTCCTAGTAGTAGTAGCAGTATGATGTCCTAGTGGTAGTAGCAGTATGATGTCTAGTGGTAGTAGCAGTATGATGTCTAGTGGTAGTAGCAGTATGATGTCCCAGTGGTAGTAGCAGTATGATGTCCTAGTGGTAGTAGCAGTATGATGTCCTAGTGGTAGTAGCAGTATGATGTCCTAGTGGTAGTAGCAGTATGATGTCCTAGTAGTAGTAGCAGTATGAGGTCCTAGTAGTAGTAGCAGTATGATGTCCTGTAGCAGTATGATGTCCTAGTGGTAGTAGCAGTATGATGTCCTAGTGGTAGTAGCAGTATGATGTCCTAGCAGTATGATGTCCTAGTAGCAGTATGATGTCCTAGTGGTAGTAGCAGTATGATGTCCTAGTGGTGGTAGCAGTATGATGTCCCAGTATGATGTCCTAGTGGTAGTAGCAGTATGATGTCCTAGTGGTAGTAGCAGTATGATGTCCTAGTGGTAGTAGCAGTATGAGGTCCTAGTGGTAGTAGCAGTATGAGGTCCTAGTGGTAGTAGCAGTATGATGTCCTAGTAGTAGTAGCAGTATGATGTCCTAGTGGTAGTAGCAGTATGATGTCCTAGTGGTAGTAGCAGTATGATGTCCTAGTGGTAGTAGCAGTAGTGGTAGTAGCAGAGGTCTAGTGGTAGTAGCAGTATGATGTCCTAGTGGTAGTAGCAGTATGATGTCTAGTGGTAGTAGCAGTATGATGTCCTAGTGGTAATAGCAGTATGAGGTCCTAGTGGTAGTAGCAGTATGATGTCCTAGTGGTAGTAGCAGTATGGGGTCTAGGTAGCAGTATGATGTGGTAGTAGCAGTATGATGTCCTAGTGGTAGTAGCAGTATGATGTCCTAGTGGTAGTAGCAGTATGATGTCTAGTAGTAGTAGCAGTATGATGTGGTAGTAGCAGTATGAGGTCCTAGTGGTAGTAGCAGTATGATGTCCTAGTGGTAGTAGCAGTATGATGTGGTAGTAGCAGTATGATGTCCTAGTGGTAGTAGCAGTATGATGTCCAGTATGATGTCTAGTGGTAGTAGCAGTATGATGTGGTAGTAGCAGTATGATGTCCTAGTGGTAGTAGCAGTATGATGTGGTATGATGTCTAGTGGTAGTAGCAGTATGATGTCCTAGTGGTAGTAGCAGTATGATGTGGTAGTAGCAGTATGATGTCCTAGTGGTAGTAGCAGTATGATGTCCTAGTGGTAGTAGAAGTATAATGTCCTAGTGGTAGTAGCAGTATGATGTCTAGTGGTAGTAGCAGTATGATGTCCTAGTGGTAGTAGCAGTATGATGTCCTAGTGGTAGTAGCAGTATGAGGTCCTAGTAGCAGTATGATGTCCTAGTGGTAGTAGCAGTATGATGTCCTAGTGGTAGTAGCAGTATGAGGTCTAGTGGTAGTAGCAGTATAGGAGGTCTAGTGGTAGTAACAGTATGATGTCCTAGTGGTAGTAGCAGTATGATGTCTAGTGGTAGTAGCAGTATGATGTCCTAGTGGTAGTAGCAGTATGATGTCTAGTGGTAGTAGCAGTATGATGTCTAGTGGTAGTAGCAGTATGGTGTCCTAGTGGTAGTAGCAGTATGATGTCCTAGTGGTAGTAGCAGTATGATGTCCTAGTAGTAGTAGCAGTATGATGTGGTAGTAGCAGTATGATGTGGTAGTAGCAGTATGAGGTCCTAGTGGTAGTAGCAGTATGATGTCTAGTGGTAGTAGCAGTATGATGTGGTAGTAGCAGTATGATGTCTAGTGGTAGTAGCAGTATGATGTCCTAGTGGTAGTAGCAGTATGATGTCCTAGTGGTAGTAGCAGTATGAGGTCTAGTGGTAGTAGCAGTATGATGTCCTAAGTAGTAGTAGCAGTATGATGTGGTAGTAGCAATATGATGTGGTAGTAGCAGTATGATGTCCTAGTGGTAGTAGCAGTATGATGTCTAGTGGTAGTAGCAGTATGATGTGTCTAGTGGTAGTAGCAGTATGATGTCCTAGTGGTAGTAGCAGTATGAGGTCCTAGTGGTAGTAGCAGTATGATGTCTAGTGGTAGTAGCAGTATGATGTCTAGTGGTAGTAGCAGTATGATGTCCTAGTGGTAGTAGCAGTATGATGTCCTAGTGGTAGTAGCAGTATGATGTCCTAGTGGTAGTAGCAGTATGATGTCCTAGTGGTAGTAGCAGTATGATGTCCAGTAGTAGTAGCAGTATGATGTCCTAGTGGTAGTAGCAGTATAATGTCCTAGTGGTAGTAGCAGTATGATG
>NC_088214.1:6569928-6587428 GCF_036934945.1 Oncorhynchus masou masou
GGTCCCCTGTCTCTGTTGTCCTGGCTGGGTCGGTCCCCTGTCTCTGTTGTCCTGGCTGGGTTGGTCCCCTGTCTCTGTTGTCCTGGCTGGGATAGTCCCCTGTCTCTGTTGTCCTGGCTGGGTCGGTCCCCTGTCTCTGTTGTCCTGGCTGGGATAGTCCCCTGTCTCTGTTGTCCTGGCTGGGATAGTCCCCTGTCTCTGTTGTCCTGGCTGGGTCGGTCCCCTGTCTCTGTTGTCCTGGCTGGGCCGGTCTAGGGGACCACAGCTGTGAACTACCAGTATCAGGTTGCCAAGTGTCTCTCCATGCTGGATGTGGTTACTTTTAATTAAAATGAATCCATTTCCATCCCCATCAATTTTCGCTAGATGACCATATGGACACTTCAAAAAAACACAATCTAATTTCCATCCATCCATCCATCCAGCCGCCCACCCACCCACTCCTCTCCTTATTCTCAACCCTTCTGTTCCCCTGCACTCATGTCTGGACAAACAATGGCTAACCGGTTTACAGATTTCTACCTCAGCTCTTAACGTCACATCAGTTTACAGACCACTACTACTGAACCTTCTAGAAAACCCCTTTTTATAACGGAGCAAATATCAACGTTCTCTTTCTGAGGTGTTTAGTGTTTAGAACTGCGTGTGGGCTACGCCATTAAGAGGCAATTACACGGCTATTAGCCACGCATATACTATTTATTTACCATTCACCTTTCATTTTGAAGGACTCAGGATTCTTCTAGAAACAGCAGGCTAGGAGAGTGACTTGGGAAAGCAATGCTCACCGTTTACGTATCCATAGCGACTAATACTCATCGTAAAACATATTGTACATCCCAGAGTGATGCCTTATGACACTTGACATGATAGCAGAAACTGATCTGGGACCAGGCTAGAACAATAACAGGCGGGCAGGGACTTGACATGATAGCAGAAACTGATCTGGGACCAGGCTAGAACAATAACAGGCGGGCAGGGACTTGACATGATAGCAGAAACTGATCTGGGACCAGGCTAGAACAATAACAGGCGGGCAGGGACTTGACATGATAGCAGGGACTGATCTGGGACCAGGCTAGTAGAATAACAGGCGGGAGCACTAAGAGAAGCTCGGTGGTCTCGACTGTCATGAAAGGGACACTACAGAAGTCTCAGATTAAAACTAAATTAAAATGAAAATAAAAAGTACCAAAAGGTTTCCCATCGACGCCCATGAAACAAGTCAACATGAAACAAGTCAACATGAAACAAGTCAACATGAAACAAGTCAACATGAAACAAGTCAACATGAAACAAGTCAACATGAAACAAGTCGACAGGAAACAAGTCAACATGAAACAAGTCGACAGGAAACAAGTCAACATGAAACAAGTCAACATGAAACAAGTCGACAGGAAACAAGTCGACAGGAAACAAGTCGACAGGAAACAAGTCAACATGAAACAAGTCGACAGGAAACAAGTCGACATGAAACAAGTCAACATGAAACAAGTCAACATGACACAAGTCAACACTAAATAAAAAGATAAACCATTATATTTAAAGGATAATGTATAGACATGGTGGGTTTTGTTCTGTGTGACTTTGAGTATGACCTTGTTGGTGAAGGAGTGGTGGTCCATTGTGATGTAGAGTGACCTGGGTTGATTACAGTGTCTTCCCTAGGGATCAACGGGGCCCGGGTTGATTACAGTGTGTTCCCTAGGGATCAACGGGGTGTCTGAGGTCACCACTCAGGCTTGATTGCCCTGCCCCGTCTGTACAGGACGGGGTTAAATGCTCACATGAGACTAATGATGTCACAAGGCCTCATATGGCCCCTAGATTCTGGAACACTGGGGAGGGAGGGAGGGATTCTATTGGTCGATAATGGATCTCACAAAACAGGTGGAACGGTTTGGGTACTAAAATGTCTGGAAATCCCAGAAATCTCACTGAATTGAAAAGCAACATGCAGTTGAAAACAGGAAACAACACATCCCTTTAAAAAAAAAAAACATGTTTTAACTTCCTTCTCCCAATGTGAAAAGGAACTTTATCTAGTCTCATCTGTCTCCAACAACAAATGACAATTTGGTGCAGGCAGCTATGAATCTACATCATCGTTATGCAAAATGTATCAGATATAAATGTAGGTTCCTTATATCACTATGAAGAGAAGCAGCCTGAGGTCTGACAGGCTGGGATATCTGCTTTGTGTAGCTGGCTGTTTTGAATATGACCCAGACAACTGTCTCCTGCTGTCCTTAACTACCAGCCCATTGTAGAGGCTCGGTGACAGTCCTTAACTACCAGCCCATTGTAGAGAGAGGCCCAGTGACTGTCCTTAACTACCAGCCCATTGTAGAGAGAGGCTCAGTGACTGTCCTTAACTACCAGCCCATTGTAGAGATCCTTAACTACCAGCCCATTGTAGAGGCTCGGTGACAGTCCTTAACTACCAGCCCATTGTAGAGAGAGGCTCGTTGACTGTCCTTAACTACCAGCCCATTGTAGAGAGAGGCTCGGTGACTGTCCTTAACTACCAGCCCATTGTAGAGATCCTTAACTACCAGCCCATTGTAGAGATCCTTAACTACCAGCCCATTGTAGAGAGAGGCCCAGTGACTGTCCTTAACTACCAGCCCATTGTAGAGAGAGGCTCAGTGACTGTCCTTAACTACCAGCCCATTGTAGAGATCCTTAACTACCAGCCAATTGTAGAGGCTCGGTGACAGTCCTTAACTACCAGCCCATTGTAGAGAGAGGCCCAGTGACTGTCCTTAACTACCAGCCCATTGTAGAGAGAGGCCCAGTGACTGTCCTTAACTACCAGCCCATTGTAGAGAGAGGCTCAGTGACAGTCCTTAACTACCAGCCCATTGTAGAGAGAGGCCCAGTGACTGTCCTTAACTACCAGCCCATTGTAGAGAGAGGCTCAGTGACTGTCCTTAACTACCAGCCCATTGTAGAGATCCTTAACTACCAGCCCATTGTAGAGAGAGGCTCAGTGACAGTCCTTAACTACCAGCCCATTGTAGAGAGAGGCTCAGTGACTGTCCTTAACTACCAGCCCATTGTAGAGAGAGGCTCGGTGACTGTCCTTAACTACCAGCCCATTGTAGAGAGAGGCTTAGTGACTGTCCTTAACTACCAGCCCATTGTAGAGAGAGGCTCGGTGACTGTCCTTAACTACCAGCCCATTGTAGAGATCCTTAACTACCAGCCCATTGTAGAGATCCTTAACTACCAGCCCATTGTAAAGAGAGGCTTAGTGACTGTCCTTAACTACCAGCCCATTGTAGAGAGAGGCTCGTTGACTGTCCTTAACTACCAGCCCATTGTAGAGAGAGGCTCGGTGACTGTCCTTATCTACCAGCCCATTGTAGAGATCCTTAACTACCAGCCCATTGTAGAGAGGCTCAGTGACTGTCCTTAACTACCAGCCCATTGTAGAGAGAGGCTTAGTGACTGTCCTTAACTACCAGCCCATTGTAGAGATCCTTAACTACCAGCCCATTGTAGAGAGAGGCTCGGTGACTGTCCTTAACTACCAGCCCATTGTAGAGATCCTTAACTACCAGCCCATTGTAGAGATCCTTAACTACCAGCCCATTGTAGAGAGAGGCTCGGTGACTGTCCTTATCTACCAGCCCATTGTAGAGATCCTTAACTACCAGCCCATTGTAGAGATCCTTAACTACCAGCCCATTGTAGAGAGAGGCTCAGTGACTGTCCTTAACTACCAGCCCATTGTAGAGATCCTTAACTACCAGCCCATTGTAGAGATCCTTAACTACCAGCCCATTGTAGAGATCCTTAACTACCAGCCCATTGTAGAGAGGCTTAGTGACTGTCCTTAACTACCAGCCCATTGTAGAGATCCTTAACTACCAGCCCATTGTAGAGATCCTTAACTACCAGCCCATTGTAGAGATCCTTAACTACCAGCCCATTGTAGAGATCCTTAACTACCAGCCCATTGTAGAGATCCTTAACTACCAGCCCATTGTAGAGATCCTTAACTACCAGCCCATTGTAGAGATCCTTAACTACCAGCCCATTGTAGAGATCCTTAACTACCAGCCCATTGTAGAGATCCTTAACTACCAGCCCATTGTAGAGATCCTTAACTACCAGCCCATTGTAGAGATCCTTAACTACCAGCCCATTGTAGAGATCCTTAACTACCAGCCCATTGTAGAGATCCTTAACTACCAGCCCATTGTAGAGATCCTTAACTACCAGCCCATTGTAGAGATCCTTAACTACCAGCCCATTGTAGAGATCCTTAACTACCAGCCCATTGTAGAGATCCTTAACTACCAGCCCATTGTAGAGATCCTTAACTACCAGCCCATTGTAGAGATCCTTAACTACCAGCCCATTGTAGAGATCCTTAACTACCAGCCCATTGTAGAGGCTCGGTGACCGTCTGAACAGAACACAAGGTTTCCAGTTGGTCACGACACAGAGACTGTCTTTGTGTGAGAATTAAAAGGCTCCACTGGCTGGTTTTACCTGGTAGTGATCTGATTACTGGAGTTTGTTAGGCAGCAGAACAGAGGGGACCAGCTTTAGAAGAAATCGGTCTGTCTTAACCTATAGAGAGGTCAGGCTTAAACACAGTATAGACGGGACTTCAGAGTAGCATATGAATCATGATAAGATGAAACCACCTCTGATTAATAGCATTACTGTAGTTAGGGAGCAGGGGAGGACAGGGAGGGACAGGGGAGGACAGGGGAGGACAGGGAGGGACAGGGGAGGACAGGGAGGGACAGGGAGGGACAGGGGAGGACAGGGGAGAACAGGGAGGGACAGGGGAGGACAGGGAGGGACAGGGGAGGACAGGGAGGGACAGGGGAGGACAGGGGAGAACAGGGGAGGACAGGGAGGGACAGGGGAGGACAGGGGAGGACAGGGAGGGACAGGGGAGGACAGGGGAGGACAGGGAGGGACAGGGGAGGACAGGGAGGGACAGGGGAGAACGGGGAGGGACAGGGGAGAACGGGGAGGGACAGGGAGGGACAGGGGAGGACAGGGAGGGACAGGGGAGGACAGGGGAGGACAGGGGAGGACAGGGGAGGACAGGGGAGGACAGGGAGGGACAGGGGATGACAGGGAGGGACAGGGGAGGACAGGGAGGGACAGGGGAGGACAGTGAGGGACAGGGAGGGACAGGGGAGGACAGTGGAGGACAGGGAGGGACAGGGGAGGACAGGGAGGGACAGGGGAGGACAGGGAGGGACAGGGGAGGACAGGGGAGGACAGGGAGGGACAGGGGGGAGGACAGGGAGGGACAGGGAGGACAGGGGAGGACAGGGAGGGACAGGGGAGGACAGGGAGGGACAGGGGAGGACAGGGGAGGACAGGGGAGGACAGGGAGGGACAGGGGAGAACAGGGAGGGACAGGGGAGAACAGGGAGGGACAGGGGAGGACAGGGAGGGACAGGGGAGAACAGGGAGGGACAGGGGAGGACAGGGAGGGACAGGGGAGGACAGGGAGGGACAGGGGAGGACAGGGAGGGACAGGGGAGGACAGGGAGGGACAGGGGAGGACAGGGAGGGACAGGGGGGAGGACAGGGAGGGACAGGGGAGGACAGGGGAGGACAGGGGAGAACAGGGGAGGACAGGGAGGGACAGGGGAGGACAGGGGAGGACAGGGAGGGACAGGGGAGAACAGGGAGGGACAGGGGAGGACAGGGGAGGACAGGGGAGGACAGGGGAGGACAGGGAGGGACAGGGGAGGACAGGGAGGGACAGGGGAGAACGGGGAGGGACAGGGGAGAACGGGGAGGGACAGGGGAGGACAGGGAGGGACAGGGGAGGACAGGGAGGGACAGGGGAGGACAGGGGAGGACAGGGGAGGACAGGGGAGGACAGGGAGGGACAGGGGGGAGGACAGGGAGGGACAGGGGATGACAGGGAGGGACAGGGGAGGACAGGGAGGGACAGGGGAGGACAGTGAGGGACAGGGAGGGACAGGGGAGGACAGTGGAGGACAGGGAGGGACAGGGGAGGACAGGGAGGGACAGGGGAGGACAGGGAGGGACAGGGGGAGGACAGGGGAGGACAGGGAGGACAGGGGAGGACAGGGGAGGACAGGGGAGAACGGGGGAGGGACAGGGGAGGACAGGGAGGGACAGGGGAGGACAGGGGAGGACAGGGGAGGACAGGGAGGGACAGGGAGAACAGGGAGGGACAGGGGAGGACAGGGAGGGACAGGGGAGGACAGGGGAGGACAGGGGAGAACAGGGAGGGACAGGGGAGGGCAGGGAGGGACAGGGGAGGACAGGGGAGAACAGGGAGGGACAGGGGAGGGCAGGGAGGGACAGGGGAGGACAGGGAGGGACAGGGGAGGACAGGGAGGGACAGGGGAGGACAGGGGATGACAGGGAGGGACAGGGGAGGACATGGGAGGGACAGGGGAAAACAGGGAGGGACAGGGGAGGACAGGGAGGGACAGGGGAGGACATGGGAGGCCAGGGAGGGACAGGGAGGCAAGGGGAGGACAGGGGAGAACATGGGAGGGACAGGGGAGAACAGGGAGGGACAGGGGAGAACAGGGAGGGACAGGGGAGGACAGGGGAGGGAGCAGGGAGGGACAGGGGAGGACAGGGGAGGGAGCAGGGAGGGACAGCTATAGTAGGACTGTCTGTCTGTCTGTCTGTCTGTCTGTCTGTCTGTCTGCCTGCCTGCCTGCCTGGGCCTATAGAGAGGTAAGGCTTACACAGCAGAGAGAAGAGCAAGAGGACCACATAGCTAGATAGAAGCTACCACATCAGAAAGGCTAATGAACACGAAACTAATATTACACTCAATTGTCTGTCTTTGTTTCTCGTCTGACTAACGGAGGGCTGAGTTGAATGTCTTTTACCAGTCACACATCACACAACCACTTCATTCGTCCTGTATGTCGGAGGGTCAGAGGTGGGAAAAGGGGCTGAACTGACTAATCTCTACGTTATTGTGGGGGAACTGGAAGCCTTTGGCGTAGAGCCGTCAGGATTCTGGAGTACAATGGTAGAGAAGGTCGGTAATACACTGACACGTGTTCAAATGCGAAGCCAACGGTCACACAGCGAGCGGCCGGGAAGGTTGAAACATGAGACAGAAAATGAGAGTGTGTGTGATCTAATTGAATTACAGTGACCCTGTGACAGCGCTGTGGTTGAGGTTATGCGCTGAATTAATTTTGGTCCCCTGACCCCTCCTCTTCTGTAGGGCATCTCTCCACACTCGACAACCCCAGGGGGCCACAGAGACTCCCAGGGGCCCCAGAACCTAGCGACAGTGACACATCTCGAAGAGAGCACTTCTCCAAACCCCTGTCTTCATTAAGATGGACAGCAGGGCACTGAGGTCATACACACACACACACGCACACACACATGCGCACACACACTCCACATGTACTGTTTCTAGAATAATCTACAGAACACCAGCAGACTGAGTGCATTGAGAAAGCAGCTGAGTCTGGTGCGATCAGAATCCACCTGGGAGACCAAGTGGACCGGTACAGTTTTGCCTTCCTTCCTTACGGAGTTAAATGAAGCAGTAAAATTGCACAGCGTGAGCAGCGTCTCCTTAAGCAAACAAACAAACAAACAAACAAACGAGCTCGAGCAAAAATGAATATTCAGCAGTCCAGTTTAATGTAATAGTGCACTGCTGTTAAGATAAAATCTAAAGAAACATATCTTTGTTAATGTATTATAATATATGGCCTTCAGTAAACGCTTTTATCCAAAACAACTTAAAAGTACAGCGAGTGTGTTTTAGTAAGTGACTCCAACAGGAATCAAACCCACAAACTTGAGTGTTATGAACACAGTGAAACACAGGTATGTCTGTATTCTGGCATGAATGGGTATGTCACAGGTATGTCTGTATTCTGGCATGAATGGGTATGTCACAGGTATGTCTGTATTCTGGCATGATCCGAGGGTTTAACAAGCTTTTAGTCATACATAAAGTACAGTACTTACTGTCAGCCTGAGAGGAGAGCACCAGGCAGCTGAGTAGCAGCAGGAGGGATGGCACCGCCCCCCTGGGCAGGAGGGGAACTGCAGGGTGAATGTTTGGCACCATGATGGTCCAGGTTGGCACAGCGACTCCTCCTCCTCGCTCCCCTCAACGAAGACACAAAGCGACTCCTCCTCGCTCCCCTCAACGAAGACACAAAGCGCCTCCTCCTCCTCGCTCCCCTCAACGAAGACACAAAGCGGCGACTCCTCGCTCCCCTCAACGAAGACAGACACCTCACCTCACACGATCAAACACAGACACCTGGGAGGAGACAGAGAGAAGACAGGACGTTAGTGTTTTCATTTAAATCTGATCTGATCTGAACTGATCTAACGGAAGTCAACAACAACAAAAACAACATCTGCAAAATGCTGGTACAAAAGCCAGGCAAGAAAAAAAAGTGTAGCTTGGATCCATCAAAGACACAATCGTTAACAACACAATCCAGGCTATACAACACCCGAGACCTCCGCATTAGCAGTTTCCTAAACGTTAGAAATGTAGCATAACAATCAACAGAGAATCGTGGGGAGACAAGAAAACAAAAACCTCTTTGACGGGCGCTAGTTACCCCTCTAACCCCTCCTTGACAGGCGCTAGTTACCCCTCTAACCCCTCCTTGACGGGCGCTAGCTACCCCTCTAACCCCTCCTTGACGGGCGCTAGCTACCACTCTAACCCCTCCTTGACGGGCGCTACCTACCCCTCTAACCCCTCCTTGACGGGCGCTAGCTACCCCTCTAACCCCTCCTTGACGGGTGATAGCTACCCCTCTAACCCCTCCTTGACGGGCGCTAGCTACCCCTCTAACCTCTCCTTGACAGGCGCTAGTTACCCCTCTAACCCCTCCTTGACGGGCGCTAGCTACCCCTCTAACCCCTCCTTGACTGGCGCTAGCTACCCTCTAACCTCTCCTTGACAGGCGCTAGTTACCCTCTAACCCCTCCTTGACGGGCGCTAGCTATCCCTCTAACCCCTCCTTGACGGGCGCTAGCTACCACTCTAACCCCTCCTTGACGGGCGCTACCTACCCCCCTCTAACCCCTCCTTGACGGGCGCTAGCTACCCCTCTAACCCCTCCTTGACGGGTGATAGCTACCCCTCTAACCCCTCCTTGACGGGCGCTAGCTACCCCTCTAACCTCTCCTTGACGGGCGCAAGCTACCCCTCTAACCCCTCCTTGACGGGCGCTAGCTACCCCTCCTTGACGGGCGCTAGCTACCACTCTAACCCCTCCTTGACGGGCACTAGCTACCCCTCTAACCCCTCCTTGACGGGCGCTAGCTACCCCTCTAACCCCTCCTTGACGGGCGCTAGCTACCCCTCTAACCCCTCCTTGACGGGCGCTAGCTACCACTCCTAACCCCTCCTTGACGGGCGCTACCTACCCCTCTAACCCCTCCTTGACGGGCGCTAGCTACCCCTCTAACCCCTCCTTGACGGGCGCTAGCTACCCCTCTAACCTCTCCTTGACGGGCGCTAGCTACCCCTCTAACCTCTCCTTGACGGGCACTAGCTACCACTCTAACCCCTCCTTGATGGGCGCTAGCTACCCCTCTAACCCCTCCTTGACGGGCGCTAGCTACCCATCTAACCCCTCCTTGACGGGCGCTAGCTACCCCTCTAACCCCTCCTTGACGGGCGCTAGCTACCCATCTAACCCCTCCTTGACGGGCGCTAGCTACCCCTATAACCCCTCCTTGACGGGCGCTAGCTACCCATCTAACCCCTCCTTGACGGGCGCTAGCTACCCCTCTAACCCCTCCTTGACGGGCGCTAGCTACCCCTCTAACCCCTCCTGGGGACAGACTAGTACACAGTGACTCCCTGGGGACAGACTAGTACACAGTGACTCCCTGGGGACAGACAGTTAACTCAAACCTTCTCTAGGGACCTGGGGGAAACAGACAGTTAACTCAAACCTTCTCTAGGGACCTGGGGGAAACAGACAGTTAACTCAAACCTTCTCTAGGGACCTGGGGGAAACAGACAGTTAACTCAAACCTTCTCTAGGGACCTGGGGGAAACAGACAGTTAACTCAAACCTTCTCTAGGGACCTGGGGGAAACAGACAGTTAACTCAAACCTTCTCTAGGGACCTGGGGGAAACAGACAGTTAACTCAAACCTTCTCTAGGGACCTGGGGGAAACAGACAGTTCAGGAAACAGAACAGAAAAACAAAAAATAACAACATTGTCAAGGAACAGAATCAGAACCGGGAACGAAAGTGATCAATACTGTTCCGGAATAGAACTGTTATTTTAAAAGCATAGGAACTGCTTAATAATGATATTTTATGGTCTGGGCATTTTTTTCCAGCCCCGCAAAAAACACAACAAAGCATATTTTCAAAGTCACTCAGAAACTTACAGCATCTGTCTGCCAGCTGGAAATCTTTGCCAGTATGTATGTAGGCTACCTGTCCCCCCGAAGCTTAGGCTACTGTAGCCACTCCCCTCCAAAGCCTAGACTAATGTAGCTCCTCCCCCTTCAAAGCATAGGTTACTGTAGCCTCTCCCCCTCTGAAGCCAAGACGACAGTAGCCCCTCCCCTTACAAAGCCTAGGCTACTGTTGCCCCTCCCCCTCCAAAAGCCTAAACTACTGTAGCCCCTCCCCCGGAGCCTAGACTAATGCAGCCCCTCCCCTCCAAAGCCTAAACTAATGTAGCCCCTCCCCCTCGAAGCCTAGGCTACTGTAGCCCCTCCCCCTCGAAGCCTAGGCTACTGTAGCCCCTCCCCCTCCAAAGCCTAGACTACTGTAGCCCCTCCCTCCTCCAAAGCCTAGGCTACTGTAGCCCTTCCCTCCTCCAAAGCCTAGACTACTGTAGCCTACTGACATTACAAGCGTGATTTAGAAATTAGGGAGAGATGTGTTTTTGCTTAATTTCCGATGCCCCTCTGCACACACAAGCTTGTTCGCTGTGGTCCAACATTAAGCCAACTCTCGGGAAGTTCAAAAACATTAAAAGTTTCTGCTAGAAGCCGTTCCTCCGTAGGTATAATGCTGTGGATCTAATTCAGTTAATGTTTGTTATAACAATCCACCCAGCGCTTCCAGCCAAGCCTCCTCTCTCCTCCGCAATCTTTCACTCACATCTTGCGGCCTACACTTGTCTGTCCAATGCATGTAAACAACTAGATCTTGCCCACTCTACAGCCAGCTGCTCGAACTGCACCGATTGGTGAACTCATTTATTTGTCTTGCTAAATAAAAAGGACCAGAAAGGAGCAACATTGGTTCGGTTCAGAACGAAACGATTGGAAAAGAATGTTGGTTCCAAATCTCAGCTTTTTCTCATAGATGTGGTGCCAAGAAACTAAAAAATGGTTCCTTCTACCAGCCTCCTACGAATACAAAATGTGTCCATGCTTGGTGGGTGACCAGTCAGCCTTCAGTTAGAGAAACAACTGCTAAACCTCTTGAAAAACCTGCAGAGGTGTTGACTAGCCCATTACTCACAGGACTGTTTCAATACACACAAACACACACACAGAGACCACCCCCCCCCCCTCCCACAGAGAGATTTTAACAAGCAACAACAACAAAAAAATGTCTCTCTTCATCAGGGCCTCTCCTTTAATCTCTTTTGACAAGTTGCTTGGCGAAGAAAGGGGGAGGATGAGAATGAGAAGAAAGTGAGGTAACGCCTTGGCGTGCCGTGTGTTATGAGTCACAGCGTCGGCTGTTTCACCTCGGACTCCCTGCATCTCATCATTTTACCTTTATTCACACAGAAAAAAAACACCCCCAAGTTAAATGAACGCCTAAGAAACTGAATCTTATTCTCCACGTTCTTTGGGACGGGATTTGTTGGTATTATAAGTCTGTGGGTAGAGATAGAGAGAGAGAGAGACACAGAGAGACACAGAGAGAGAGAGAGAGAGAGAGAGAGAGAGACACAGAGAGACACAGAGAAAGAGAGGGAGAGAGAGACACACAAAGAGAGACACACAGAGAAAGAGAGAGAGAGAGAGAGAGAGAGAGAAAGAGAGAGACAGAGAGAGAGAGAGAGAGAGACACAGAGAGAGAGACACAGAGAGAGAGAGAGAGAGACACACAGAGAGACACAGAGAGAGAGAAGGAGAGAGAGACACACAGAGAGACACACAGAGAGAGAGAGAGAGAGAGAGAGAGACAGACAGAGATAGACAGAGAGAGAGAGAGAGAGACACAGAGAGAGAGAGAGACACACAGAGAGAGACACAGAGAGAGAGAGAGACACAGAGAGAGAGAGAGACACAGAGAGAGACACAGACAGACAGACAGACAGACAGACAGACAGACAGACAGACAGACAGACAGACAGACAGACAGACAGAGTAAATCAGTAAATCCCAGTAAGACCAAAATAATGGTGTTCCAAAAAAGGTCCAGTCGCCAGGACCACAAATACAAATTCCATCTAGACACTGTTGCCCTAGAGCACACAAGCAACTATACATACCTCGGCCTAAACATCAGTAACTTCCACAAAGCTGTGAACGATCTGAGAGACAAGGCAAGAAGGGAATTCTATGCCATCAAAAGGAACATAAATTTCAACATACCAATTAGGATTTGGCTAAAAATACTTGAATCAGTCATAGAGCCCATTGCCCTTTATGGTTGTGAGGTCTGGGGTCCGCTCACCAACCAAGTCTTCACAAAATGGGACAAACACCAAATTGAGACTCTGCACGCAGAATTCTGCAAAAATATCCTCAGTGTACAACGTAGAACACCAAATAATGCACGCAGAGCAGAATTAGGCCGATACCCACTAATTATCAAAATCCAGAAAGGAGCCGTTAAATTCTATAACCACCAAAAAGGAAGCGATTCCCAAACCTTCCACAACAAAGCCATCACCTACAGAGAGATGAACCTGGAGAAGAGTCCCCTAAGCAAGCTGGTCCTGGGGCTCTGTTCACAAACACAAACACACCCTACAGAGCCCCAGGACGGCAGCACAATTAGACCCAACCAAATCATGAGAAAACACAAATATAATTACTTGACACATTGGAAAGAATTAACAAAAACACAGAGCAAACTAGAATGCTATTTGGCCCTACACAGAGAGTACACAGCGGCAGAATACCTGACCACTGTGACTGACCCAAACTGAAGGAAAGCTTTGACTATATACAGACTCAGCGAGCATAGCCTTGCTATTGAGAAAGGCCGCCCATATCTACTGGGTGAAATTCCACAGTGTGCCATCACAGCAGCAAGAGTTGTGACCTGTTGCCACAAGAAAAGGGCAACCAGTGAAGAACACACACCATTGTAAATACAACCCATATTTATGCTTATTTATTTTATCTTGTGTCCTTTACCATTTGTACATTGTTAAAACACTGTATATATATATATATATATATATATATATATATATATATATATATATATATATAATATGACATTTGTAATGTCTTTATTGTTATGAAACTTCTGTATGTTTGATGTTTACTGTTAATTTTTATTGTTGATTTCACTTTATATATTCACTTTATATATTATCTACCTCACTTGCTTTGGCAATGTTAACACATGTTTCCCATGCCAATAAAGCCCTTGAATTGAATTGAATTGACAGGGCTGAGAGAGAGCGAGAGAGAGAGAGAGAGAGAGAGAGGACAGAGAGTGAGAGGACAGAGAGAGAGAGAGAGAGAGAAGGGGAGAGAGAGAGAGGACAGAGAGTGAGAGGACAGAGAGAGAGAGAGAGAGAGAGAGAAGGGGAGAGAGAGAGGACAGAGAGTGAGAGGACAGAGAGAGAGAGAGAGAGAAGGGGAGAGAGAGAGAGGACAGAGAGTGAGAGGACAGAGAGAGAGAGAGAGAGAGAGAGAGAGAGAGAGAGAGAGAGAGAGAGAGAGACAGATAAACTTGGCATGTCGCTTTGTGAGCTCCAAACTCTTGGCAGCGAGGGGGGATCTTTCACAGCAGATGAGTGTGTGTGTGTAGGGCTATCTTTCACAGCAGGTAGGTGTGTGAGTGTGTGTGTGTGTGTGTGTGTGTATGCGTGCGTGCGTGGATATCTTTCAGATGCCAGAGAGAGACAGATGCTTTTCATCTTCAATCAGACACATTCCTGGAGGCATGATGTTTACTCTGCACTTATTTATTTATTATTATTTTGTTTGTCCCCTGCGGATTAGCACCCTCCGGCCACACGCAAATACACTGGGGAGGTGTGTGTGTGTGTGTGTGTGTCCCAGAAGAGTGGAGGCTGTTATAGCTGCAATGTTCCAACATCTAGTGGAAAGCCTACCCCAGGAGAGTGGAGGCTGTTATAGCAGCAATGTTCCAACATCTAGTGGAAAGCCTTCCCAGAAGACTGGAGGCTGTTATAGCAGCAATGTTCCAACATCTAGTGGAAAACCTTCCCAGAAGAGTGGAGGCTGTTATAGCAGCAATGTTCCAACATCTAGTGGAAAACCTTCCCAGGAGAGTGGAGGCTGTTATAGCAGCAAAGTGGGGACCAACTCCATATTAATGCCCATGATTTCGGAATGAGATGTCGGATGAGCAGGTGTCCACATACTTTTGATAATGTAGTGTACTTTCCATGTGTTTTTCTTATAGCATTACATTGTTATTGATTATTGCATCGTGGGGTTTTGAGTTTTGCAAGAAAGGCATTTCCCTGGACTTGTGCACGTGACATTAAAACTTGAAACTTGCAACCAGGCGCAGGGTTTTCATAAAGTCGATAGCCACATTGGCCAGGAAGAAACCAATGGGCTCAGGACAGTATGTTCGAGGCAGAGATGCTGGATGTCAGCTGGCTTTAAGAGACAGCAGAATAGGTCTGAATAGCTCTGCGCAGACAGATGGACATTGTGGTGCCGTTCTGCCTCAGCCAGGGAGTACTCTGCTGGTTGAGACGGACCAACGATGGACGGACCAACGATGGATGGACACACTGCTATCTGCTATGCAATTGCCCCCTCCCCACTCCCTCCCACCCCCTCTCCCTCTTACCTCCTCGTTTTACCTCAGGCAGCAACAAAACACAGTGTTCATTTTACCTCAGCCAGTAACAAAACACAGTGTTCATTTTTCCTCAGCCAGTAACAAAACACAGTGTTAATTTTACCTCAGGCAGCAACAAAACACAGTGTTCATTTTACCTCAGCCAGTAACAAAACACAGTGTTCATTTTTCCTCAGCCAGTAACAAAACACAGTGTTCATTTTACCTCAGGCAGCAACAAAACACAGTGTTCATTTTACCTCAGCCAGTAACAAAACACAGTGTTCATTTTTCCTCAGCCAGTAACAAAACACAGTGTTCATTTTACCTCAGCATACAGAGTATGCATCCCAAACGGGGCCCTATTGCATAGTGCACTAATTTTGAACAGGACCCACAGGGCTCTGGTCTAAAGTAGTGCACTATATAGAGAATAGGCTGCCGTTTTGGATGCAGAGAGAAAGCCAGAAGTCGAAAAACTCCAGAGAATAACTAGGCCAACATGCTGGGCTGATCTCCATGTAACCAAATGAAGCACGAGCTGAAGGTAACCAAATTACTTCCCCAAACAGCTTCACAAATCCCAGTCTGCGTCCCAAATCACACCCTATGCCGTATATAGTGCACTATTTTTGACCAGGGCCTATAGGGGCTCTGGTCTAAAGCAGCGCACTATATAGGGAATAAGGTGCGATTTGGGACGCAAACCTTAGTTGTTTCCAGTCTCCACACCAAGCCTGATGGTGCATGTAGTTTTCCAGGGGGGAGAGAGATGAGGCAGAGCACTGACATTCAGACAACAAAGACTAATGTCCTGTGACCTGGTTGGCTGGTTGGCTGGTTTTACTGGGCCTTTGTTTACAAGGCAATCCTGTCTGGTTAATTGTTAAGGCTTTCGTGCTGGGGGCAGGAGACGGAGTGCTCAGTAGAGGAAACATATTCAAGCAAAGAGCATTTCCTTCAGATAACCAATGGCCTATCTAGCCTGTCTGTCATTCCGATAACTGTCCTGTGAGAATAGGTCAGATCAGCTTGGCAATACATGACTTGGGCCAGACCCAGAAGGGGGAGGAGGGGGGGTGGGGGGGGTAGGGGGGGTTGACAGTTCACACCCCCACGGGACAAAAAACAATGAAAGTGTTTTTGTTAAGAGAGGGATGTGATGTTAGCACCTATAAGAGGGAATGAGTTCTATAACTTTGTACAAGTAAGTAGTCACCGCCCCCCTTGAGTGAGGTCAGAGAGCGTGTCAACCTGACGGAACCGCACCTTTTTGAAGGTCAGTATAAAAAAACGATGGGTGATGAATTGACATATCAGACCAGAGAGGTGTTGAGCTGCAGCTCACGTCCAACGTGATTGGAACTCTGAAATCTGGACACGAGGTTGAGACGATAGTTACCTCCTGGACAATCGGCGGTACGGCTGATTAGTATCTAGAAAAGCTGATTGAAGTGGGACCATTCTACTACTATCTACCATTCAGATAGCCTAGCCACTATCTACCATTCAGATAGCCTAGCCACTATCTACCATTCAGATAGCCTAGCCACTATCTACCATTCAGATAGCCTAGCCACTATCTACCATTCAGATAGCCTAGCCACTATCTACCATTCAGATAGCCTAGCCACTATCTACCATTCAGATAGCCTAGCCACTATCTACCATTCAGATAGCCTAGCCACTATCTACCATTCAGATAGCCTAGCCACTATCTACCATTCAGATAGCCTAGCCACTATCTACCATTCAGATAGCCTAGCCAATATCTACCATTCAGATAGCCTAGCCACTATCTATCATTCAGATAGCCTAGCCAATATAGCCTAGCCTAGCCAAGACTCTGATTAGTCTAACTAAGACATTAAAAGTGCAAGATGTGTGACTCATGAGCAAGGTTCGAAGTGATGAACTGCCTTTCTATCAGGTTAGATGTTAGAGAACACACGGATGTCACACGTCGGTCAGGTTTTGACGAGGTCAGCACTTAAAGGCCTAAACGTGGTGACGTCAGCACGCAAACGTCGTTAACGGCACTTTCTCTAGTTTAATTAGGATCCCCATTGGCTGTTGCAAAAGCAGCAGCTACACTTCCTGGTTTCCAGCACAGAACAGGAAACATGATATAATACAGAACATTGGGGCGGCAGGGTAGCCTAGTGGTTAGAGCGTTGGACTAGTAACCGGAAGGTTGTGAGTTCAAAACCCCCGAGCCAACAAGGTACAAATCTGTCGTTCTGCCCCTGAACAGGCAGTTAACCCACTGTTCCTAGGCCGTCATTGAAGAATAAGAATGTGTTCTTAACTGACTTGCCTGGTTAAATAAAAAAAAAATAAAAAAAAAAGGTAAAAATTAACTTGTAAGTCGCTCTGGATAAGAGCGTCTGCTAAATGACTTAAATGTAAATGTAATTAAATAGACAAGAACAGCCCAAGGACAGAACTACGGATTTTGTTTTTTTAAAGGCACACGTAGCCTACATATCAATACATACACACAAACTATCTAGGTCAAACAGGGGAGAGG
>NC_088214.1:6592428-6634928 GCF_036934945.1 Oncorhynchus masou masou
ACCACCTGAATATAGACTACTGGATAGACCACCTGAATATAGACCACCTGAATATAGACTACTGAATAGACCACCTGAAT
This sequence comes from Oncorhynchus masou masou, assembly GCF_036934945.1. Classification (NCBI taxonomy): domain Eukaryota; kingdom Metazoa; phylum Chordata; class Actinopteri; order Salmoniformes; family Salmonidae; genus Oncorhynchus; species Oncorhynchus masou. The sequence continues at coordinate 6,592,509 of NC_088214.1, forward strand.
ATAGACCACCTGAATATAGACTACTGAATAGACCACCTGAATATAGACTACTGGATAGACCACCTGAATATAGACTACTGAATATAGACCACCTGAATATAGACCACCTGAATATAGACCACCTGAATATAGACTACTGAATAGACCACCTGAATATAGACTACTGGATAGACCACCTGAATATAAACTACTGGATAGACCACCTGAATATAGACTACTGAATATAGACCACCTGAATATAGACCACCTGAATATAGACCACCTGAATATAGACTACTGAATAGACCACCTGAATATAGACTACTGGATAGACCACCTGAATATAGACCACCTGAATATAGAATACTGAATAGAACACCTGAGTATAGACTACTGAATAGACCACCTGAATATAGACTACTGAATAGACCACCTGAATATAGACCACCTGAATATAGACTACTGAATATAGACTACTGAATATAGACTACTGAATACACCACCTGAGTATAGACCGCCTGAATATAGACTACTGAATAGACCACCTGAATATAGACTACTGAATATAAACTACTGAATAGACTACCTGAATATAGACCACCTAAATATAGACTACTGAATAGACCACCTGAATATAGACCACCTGAATATAGACTACTGAATAGACCACCTGAATATAGACCACCTGAATATAGACTACTGAATAGACCACCTGAATATAAACTACTGAATAGACCACCTGAATATAGACCACCTGAATATAGACTACTGAATATAGACTACTGAATATAGACTACTGAATACACCACCTGAGTATAGACCGCCTGAATATAGACTACTGAATAGACCACCTGAATATAGACTACTGAATAGACCACCTGAATATAGACCACTGGATAGACCACCTGAATATAGACCACCTGAATATAGACTACTGAATATAGACTACTGAATATAGACTACTGAATACACCACCTGAGTATAGACCGCCTGAATATAGACTACTGGATAGACCACCTGAATATAGACCACCTGAATATAGACTACTGAATAGACCACCTGAATATAGACCACCTGAATATAGACTACTGAATAGACCACCTGAATATAGACTACTGAATAGACCACCTGAATATAGACTACTGAATAGACCACCTGAATATAGACTACTGAATAGACCACCTGAATATAGACTACTGAATAGACCAACTGAGTATAGACTACTGAATAGACCACCTGAATATAGACCACCTGAATATAGACTACTGAATAGACCACCTGAATATAGACTACTGGATAGACCACCTGAGTATAGACCGCCTGAATATAGACTACTGAATATAGACTACTGAATAGACCACCTGAATATAGACCACCTGAATATAGACTACTGAATAGACCACCTGAATATAGACTACTGAATAGACCACCTGAATATAGACCACCTGAATATAGACTACTGAATAGGCAACCTGAATATAGACCACCTGAATATAGACTACTGAATAGACCACCTGAATATAGACCACCTGAATATAGAATACTGAATAGACCACCTGAATATAGACTACTGAATATAGACTACTGGATAGACCACCTGAATATAGACTACTGAATATAGACCACCTGAATATAGACTACTGAATAGACCACCTGAATATAGACTACTGAATATAGACTACTGAATAGACCACCTGAATATAGACCAACAGAATATAGACTACTGAATAGACAACCAGAATATAGACCACCTGAATATAGAATACTGAATATAGACTACTGAATAGACCACCTGAATATAGACTACTGAATAGACCACCTGAATATAGACTACTGAATAGACCACCTGAATATAGACTACTGAATAGACCACCTGAATATAGACTACTGAATAGACCACCTGAATATAGACTACTGAATAGACCACCTGAATATAGACTACTGAATAGACCACCTGAATATAGACCACCTGAATATAGACTACTGAATAGACCACCTGAATATAGACTACTGAATAGACCACCTGAATATAGACTACTGAATAGACCACCTGAATATAGACTACTGAATAGACCACCTGAATATAGACCACCTGAATATAGACTACTGAATAGACCACCTGAATATAGACTACTGAATATAGACCACCTGAATATAGACTACTGAATAGAACACCTGAATATAGACTACCTGAATATAGACTACTGAATAGACAACCTGAATATAGACCACCTGAATATAGAATACTGAATAGACCACCTGAATATAGACTACTGAATAGACCACCTGAATATAAACTACTGAATAGACCACCTGAATATAGACTACTGAATAGACCACCTGAATATAGACTACTGAATAGACCACCTGAATATAGACCACCTGAATATAGACTACTGAATATAGACTACTGAATACACCACCTGAATATAGACTACTGAATAGACCACCTGAATATAGACTACTGAATAGACCACCTGAATATAGACCACCTGAATATAGACTACTGAATATAGACCACCTGAATATAGACTACTGAATAGACCACCTGAATATAGACTACTGAATAGACCACCTGAATATAGACCACCTGAATATAGACTACTGAATATAGACCACCTGAATATAGACTACTGAATAGACCACCTGAATATAGACCACCTGAATATAGACTACTGAATAGGCAACCTGAATATACACTACTGAATAGAACACCTGAATATAGACTACCGAATATAGACCACCTGAATATAGACTACTGAATAGACCACCTGAATATAGACTACTGAATAGACCACCTGAATATAAACTACTGAATAGACCACCTGAATATAGACCACCTGAATATAGACTACTGAATAGACCACCTGAATATAGACCACCTGAATATAGACTACTGAATAGACCACCTGAATATAGACCACCTGAATATAGACTACTGAATAGGCAACCTGAATATAGACCACCTGAATATAGACTACTGAATAGAACACCTGAATATAGACCACCTGAATATAGACAACTAAATAGACCACCTGAATATAGACTACTGAATAGACAACCTGAATATAGACCACCTGAATATAGAATACTGAATATAGACTACTGAATACACCACCTGAATATAGAATACTGAATATAGACTACTGGATAGACCACCTGAATATAGACTACTGAATATAGACCACCTGAATATAAACTACTGAATAGACCACCTGAATATAGACTACCGAATATAGACCACCTGAAAATAGACTACTGAATAGACCACCTGAATATAGACTACTGAATAGACCACCTGAATATAAACTACTGAATAGACCACCTGAATATAGACTACTGAATAGACCACCTGAATATAGACTACTGAATAGACCACCTGAATATAGACCACCTGAATATAGACTACTGAATATAGACTACTGAATACACCACCTGAATATAGACTACTGAATAGACCACCTGAATATAGACTACTGAATAGACCACCTGAATATAGACCACCTGAATATAGACTACTGAATATAGACCACCTGAATATAGACTACTGAATAGACCACCTGAATATAGACTACTGAATAGACCACCTGAATATAGACCACCTGAATATAGACTACTGAATATAGACCACCTGAATATAGACTACTGAATAGACCACCTGAATATAGACCACCTGAATATAGACTACTGAATAGGCAACCTGAATATAGACTACTGAATAGAACACCTGAATATAGACTACCGAATATAGACCACCTGAATATAGACTACTGAATAGACCACCTGAATATAGACTACTGAATAGACCACCTGAATATAAACTACTGAATAGACCACCTGAATATAGACCACCTGAATATAGACTACTGAATAGACCACCTGAATATAAACTACTGAATAGACCACCTGAATATAGACCACCTGAATATAGACTACTGAATAGACCACCTGAATATAAACTACTGAATAGACCACCTGAATATAGACCACCTGAATATAGACTACTGAATAGGCAACCTGAATATAGACTACTGAATAGAACACCTGAATATAGACTACCGAATATAGACCACCTGAATATAGACTACTGAATAGACCACCTGAATATAGACTACTGAATAGACCACCTGAATATAAACTACTGAATAGACCACCTGAATATAGACCACCTGAATATAGACTACTGAATAGACCACCTGAATATAAACTACTGAATAGACCACCTGAATATAGACCACCTGAATATAGACTACTGAATAGACCACCTGAATATAAACTACTGAATAGACCACCTGAATATAGACCACCTGAATATAGACTACTGAATAGACCACCTGAATATAGACCACCTGAATATAGACTACTGAATAGGCAACCTGAATATAGACCACCTGAATATAGACTACTGAATAGAACACCTGAATATAGACCACCTGAATATAGACAACTAAATAGACCACCTGAATATAGACTACTGAATAGACAACCTGAATATAGACCACCTGAATATAGAATACTGAATATAGACTACTGAATACACCACCTGAATATAGAATACTGAATATAGACTACTGGATAGACCACCTGAATATAGACTACTGAATATAGACCACCTGAATATAGACTACTGAATAGACCACCTGAATATAGACTACTGAATAGACCACCTGAATATAGACCACCTGAATATAGACTACTGAATAGACCACCTGAATATAGACTACTGAATAGACCACCTGAATGTTGACTACTGAATAGACCACCTGAATATTGAATTGACTACTGAATAGACAACCTGAATTATAGACCACCTGAATTATAGACCACCTGAATATAGACCACCTGGAATTAGACGACTGACTATAGACCACCTGCATATAGACCACCTAAACATAGACCACCTAAACATAGACCACCTGGAATTAGACGACTGACTATAGACCACCTGCATATAGACCACCTGAGTATAGACCATCTGAATGTAGACTACTGAATAGACTACCTGAATATAAACTACTGAATATAGACTGCTGAATATAGACCACCTGACGATATACTACTTAATAGACTACTGAAAATAGACTACCGACTATAGACTACTGAACATAGACCACCTGAATATAGACCAACTAAAAATAGACTACTGAATATAGACTACTGAAGTAGGCCTAGTTGAGACTTGTCAAAATTACATCAAATTATATTTGCCACTTGTTCCGAATACGACAGGTATAACACTGCACCCTTACAGTGAAATGCTTACTTACAAGCCCTGAACCAACAATGCAGTTAAGAAAAATAATAGTTAAGAAAATATCTACAAAATAAACTAAAAGTTTTTTAAAAAGTTAACAACAAAATAACAGTAACGAAGCTATATACAGGGTATTACGGTACAGAGTCAATGTGGAGGCTATATACAGGGTATTACGGTACAGAGTCAATGTGGAGGCTATATACAGGGGGTACCGGTACAGAGTCAATGTGGAGGCTTTATACAGGTTATTACGGTACAGAGTCAATGTGGAGGCTATATACAGGGTATTACGGTACAGAGTCAATGTGGAGGCTATATACAGGGGGTACCGGTACAGAGTCAATGTGGAGGCTATATACAGGGGCACCGGGTACAGAGTCAATGTGGAGGCTATATACAGGGGGTACTGGTACAGAGTCAATGTGGAGACTATATACAGGGGGTACTGGTACAGAGTCAATGTGGAGGCTATATACAGGGGTACTGGTACAGAGTCAATGTGGAGGCTATATACAGGGTATTACGGTACAGAGTCAATGTGGAGGCTTTATACAGGGTATTACGGTACAGAGTCAATGTGGAGGCTTTATACAGGGTATTACGGTACAGAGTCAATGTGGAGGCTATATACAGGGTATTACGGTACAGAGTCAATGTGGAGGCTATATACAGGGGTACCGGTACAGAGTCAATGTGGAGGCTATATACAGGGGGTACCGGTACAGAGTCAATGTGGAGGCTATATACAGGGTATTACGGTACAGAGTCAATGTGGAGGCTTTATACAGGGTATTACGGTACAGAGTCAATATGGAGGCTATATACAGGGTATTACGGTACAGAGTCAATGTGGAGGCTATATACAGGGGGTACCGGTACAGAGTCAATGTGGAGGCTATATACAGGGGGTACCGGTACAGAGTCAATGTGGAGACTATATACAGGGGGTACCGGTACAGAGTCAATGTGGAGACTATATACAGGGGGTACCGGTACAGAGTCAATGTGGAGACTATATACAGGGAGTACCGGTACAGAGTCAATGTGGAGACTATATACAGGGGGTACCGGTACAGAGTCAATGTGGAGGCTATATACAGAGGAACCGGTACAGAGTCAATGTGGAGGCTATATACAGGGGGTACTGGTACAGAGTCAATGTGGAGGCTATATACAGGGGTACCGGTACAGAGTCAATGTGGAGGCTATATACAGGGGGTACCGGTACAGAGTCAATGTGGAGGCTGTATACAGGGGGTACCGGTACAGAGTCAATGTGGAGGCTATATACAGGGTATTACGGTACAGAGTCAATGTGGAGGCTTTATACAGGGTATTACGGTACAGAGTCAATGTGGAGGCTTTATACAGGGTATTACGGTACAGAGTCAATGTGGAGGCTATATACAGGGTATTACGGTACAGAGTCAATGTGGAGGTTATATACAGGGGTACCGGTACAGAGTCAATGTGGAGGCTATATACAGGGGTACCGGGTACAGAGTCAATGTGGAGGCTATATACAGGGGGTACCTGTACAGAGTCAATGTGGAGGCTATATACAGGGGTACCGGTACAGAGTCAATGTGAAGGCTATATACAGGGGTACCGGTACAGAGTCAATGTGGAGACTATATACAGGTGGTACCGGTACAGAGTCAATGTGGAGGCTGTATACAGGGGGTACCGGTACAGAGTCAATGTGGAGGCTATATACAGGGTATTACGGTACAGAGTCAATGTGGAGGCTTTATACAGGGTATTACGGTACAGAGTCAATGTGGAGGCTTTATACAGGGTATTACGGTACAGAGTCAATGTGGAGGCTATATACAGGGTATTACGGTACAGAGTCAATGTGGAGGTTATATACAGGGGGTACCGGTACAGAGTCAATGTGGAGGCTATATACAGGGGGTACCGGTACAGAGTCAATGTGGAGGCTATATACAGGGGGTACCGGTACAGAGTCAATGTGGAGGCTATATACAGGGGGTACCGGTACAGAGCCAATGTGGAGGTTATATACAGGGGGTACTGGTACAGAGTATATATATCTTTCTCCCTCCACTGTTATGTAACACAGAGGTTATCTGTTATGTAACACAGAGGTTAGCTGGTATGTAACACAGAGGTTATCTGTTATGTAACACAGAGGTTAGCTGGTATGTAACACAGAGGTTATCTGTTATGTAACACAGAGGTTAGCTGATATGTAACACAGAGGTTATCTGTTATGTAACACAGAGGCTATCACATAGTCCATCTAGGTTATCTGCTATGTAACACAGAGGTTATCTGTTATGTAACACAGAGGTTAGCTGTTATGTAACCATCTCTCTCACTCTGTTTCTCTCTCACTGTGTTTCTCTCTCTCACTCTGTTTCTCATTCTGTTTCTCTCTCATTCTGTTTCTCTCTCTCATTCTGTTTCTCTCTCTCACTATGTTTCTCATTCTGTTTCTCTCTCATTCTGTTTCTCTCTCTCATTCGGCTTCTCTCTCACTGTTTCTCATTCTGTTTCTCTCTCTCACTGTTTCTCATTCTGTTTCTCTCTCTCACTATGTTTCTCATTCTGTTTCTCTCTCTCACTGTTTCTCATTCTGTTTCTCTCTCTCACTATGTTTCTCATTCCGTTTCTCTCTCCATCCCTACCATAAATCTAAACTGTATGGAAAAGTTGCTTATCCCATGAACTGAAACCAAATGGTTTTTCTTGTTGTGTTTTCACTGGTGATGTCCATTGTTATGATCTATATGTGCTGATGTTGTGCTGTTATGTTGGAGATGAAAGACCCAATAAATCATTCTCTCTCTCTCCTTCTCTCTCTCTCTCACATTGGTATCAGTCTCTCTATCTCTCTCTCTTTCTCCCTCCATCAGTCCCCCCCCCCCCTCTCTCTCTCTCTCATCGCTATCAGTCTCTCTATCTCTCTTTTTCTCCCTCCATCAGTCTCTCCCCATCTCCATCTCTCTCCGTCTCTCTCTTTCTCCTTCCATCAGTCTTTCCCCCTCTCCATGTCTCTCTCTTTCTCCCTCCATCAGTCCCTCCCCCTCTCTCTCTCTCTCTCATCGCTATCAGTCTCTCTATCTCTCTTTTTCTCCCTCCATCAGTCTCTCCCCATCTCCATCTCTCTCCGTCTCTCTCTTTCTCCTTCCATCAGTCTTTCCCCCTCTCCATGTCTCTCTCTTTCTCCCTCCATCAGTCCCTCCCCTCTCTCTCTCTCTCTCATCGCTATCAGTCTCTCTATCTCTCTTTTTCTCCCTCCATCAGTCTCTCCCCATCTCCATCTCTCTCTGTCTCTATCTTTCTCCCTCCATCAGTCTCTCCCCACTCTGTCTCTCTTTCTCCTTCCATCAGTCTCCCCCCCCCTCTCTCTGTCCATCAGTCTCCCCCCTCTCTCTGTCCATCAGTCTCTCTCCCTCTCTCCATCTCTCTCTGTCTGAGTCCTGAGCAGGGCTGTGTTAGCAAATGAAGCCATATATCCACATGACTCTGCAGAGGACCAAAGAGATGAGGAGGGGGAAGATAGGAAGCCACCAGCAGAGAGAGAGAGACAGAGACTTCATTGTTTATTTGACTTTTGTATATTATCTACTTCACTTGCTTTGGCAATGTTAACATATGTTCCCCATGCCATTAAAGCCCCTTGAATTGAATTGAGAGAAAGAGAGATTATTGCACCAATCAGGAGTGCAATCATTTACCTTTATTTCTCAGAGATCAAATTATATTTCAACATAATAATGTTGCCTGGATGCTAATCTTATCTGTTTCTAACTATAGAAACGATTTCAGAACATTCTGAGATGGTGGGGATCATGGCCTTCTGAAATTACCCGGATGGGTTACTGTAATAACATGGAACGACCCAGATGGGTTACTGTAATGACATGGAACGACCCAGATGGGTTACTGTAATGACATGGAACGACCCAGATGGGTTACTGTAATAACATGGAACGACCCAGATGGGTTACTGTAATGACATGGAACGACCCAGATGGGTTACTGTAATAACATGGAACGACCCAGATGGGTTACTGTAATGACATGGAACGACCCAGATGGGTTACTGTAATGACATGGAACGACCCAGATGGGTTACTGTAATGACATGGAACGACCCAGATGGGTTACTGTAATAACATGGAACGACCCAGATGGGTTACTGTAATGACATGGAACGACCCAGATGGGTTACTGTAATAACATGGAACGACCCAGATGGGTTACTGTAATGACATGGAACGACCCAGATGGGTTACTGTAATGACATGGAACGACCCAGATGGGTTACTGTAATGACATGGAACGACCCAGATGGGTTACTGTAATGACATGGAACGACCCAGATGGGTTACTGTAATGACATGGAACGACCCAGATGGGTTACTGTAATAACATGGAACGACCCAGATGGGTTACTGTAATGACATGGAACGACCCAGATGGGTTACTGTAATGACATGGAACGACCCAGATGGGTTACTGTAATGACATGGAACGACCCAGATGGGTTACTGTAATAACATGGAACGACCCAGATGGGTTACTGTAATGACATGGAACGACCCAGATGGGTTACTGTAATGGCATGGAACGACCCAGATGGGTTACTGTAATGACATGGAACGACCCAGATGGGTTACTGTAATAACATGGAACGACCCAGATGGGTTACTGTAATAACATGGAACGACCCAGATGGGTTACTGTAATGGCTGGCTGTGATCACTAGTGTTTAGTGTGCAGGTAAACCTCTGTCCGAACGACACCACGGTGTTGTCTTAAGTATGACTACTGTATAACTCTTATTTCCACTTTAATGCGGCTTTGTGTCATGCAGAAATAATGCGTGTTAGTTATCTTGAAGAAGAAGAAGAAGAAGAAGAAAAAAGAATCGAGCCGGAACTCTTTCCTCCAACCACCCAGTCACAGATCATTGTGACTGGCGCTTGTTGTTTCTTCATACGCTGCCTGACGTGCTGACATGCTGGCTCGGCTGTTGACGTTGATTAGACTGAACGCGCAGCCATCAGCACGGAGACAGAAAACGTCACTCAAAACACAGAATGGGAATTTATTTCAGGTCCCCCACGAGGATAGAGTGTGTGTGTGTGTGTGTGTGTGTGTGTGTGTGTGTGTGTGTGTGTGTGTGTGTGTGTGTGTGTGTGTGTGTGTGTGTGTGTGTGTGTGTGTGTGTGTGTGTGTGTGTGTGTGTGTGTGTGTGACTGTCATGTCCGCTTTACTTTGCTGGGAGAAAGGAGACTGTGGAGTGGAAACATTTTTATTTGTTAAACATTGACACATCAATTTATCAAAAGTTGGATTGGTCATGATATGACATCATGTTACAGCATCAGTACACCTGGAGCAGCATCAGTACAATTGAAGCAGCATCAGTACACTTGAAGCAGCATCAGTACACCTGGAGCAGCATCAGTACACTTGAAGCAGCATCAGTACACTTGAAGCAGCATCAGAAAACCTGAAGCAGCATCAGTACAATTGAAGCAGCATCAGTAAACCTGAAGCAGCATCAGAAAACCTGAAGCAGCAACAGTAAACCTGAAGCAGCATCAGAAAACCTGAAGCAGCATCAGTACAATTGAAGCAGCATCAGTACACTTGAAGCAGCATCAGTAAACCTGAAGCAGCATCAGTAAACCTGAAGCAGCATCAGTACAATTGAAGCAGCATCAGTAAACCTGAAGCAGCATCAGTAAACCTGAAGCAGCATCAGAAAACCTGAAGAAGCATCAGTACACTTGAAGCAGCATCAGTACAATTGAAGCAGCATCAGTAAACCTGAAGCAGCATCAGTACACTTGAAGCAGCATCAGAAAACCTGAAGCAGCATCAGTACACCTGAAGCAGCATCAGTACACCTGAAGCAGCATCAGTAAACCTGAAGCAGCATCAGTAAACCTGAAGCAGCATCAGTACAATTGAAGCAGCATCAGTAAACCTGAAGCAGCATCAGAAAACCTGAAGCAGCATCAGTAAACCTGAAGCAGCATCAGTACAATTGAAGCAGCATCAGTAAACCTGAAGCAGCATCAGTAAACCTGAAGCAGCATCAGTACAATTGAAGCAGCATCAGTAAACCTGAAGCAGCATCAGTAAACCTGAAGCAGCATCAGTACAATTGAAGCAGCATCAGTAAACCTGAAGCAGCATCAGAAAACCTGAAGCAGCATCAGTAAACCTGAAGCAGCATCAGTAAACCTGAAGCAGCATCAGAAAACCTGAAGCAGCATCAGTACACCTGAAGCAGCATCCCCTGCATGCCCGTGTGTAATCTTAGTACACTCTGGTAGAAGACAGAACACTGCTACAGGTCCAACTGGATACAGCAGAATCAGCGTACATTCAGGACTAATTATATGATTAGAAAACTACCAGCTCCAGCAGTGACTGAGAAACATTAATTGAAGAGAGATGTTAGAAAACACTGTATGGAGGAAAAGCTTCTCTTCTTCAACGTGCGGTTGGTTCTCTTCTCCCTCTCTATCCTCCTCTCCTCTCCTCCAGGCCGGTTCCTCTTCTCCCTCTCCGTCCTCTCCTCTCCTCTCCTCCAGGCCCGGTTCCTCTTCTCCCTCTCTATCCTCCTCTCCTCTCCTCCAGGCCGGTTCCTCTACTCCCTCTCCATCCTCTCCTCTCCTCTCCTCCAGGCCCGGTTCCTCTTCTCCCTCTCTATCCTCCTCTCCTCTCCTCCAGGCTGGTTCCTCTTCTCCCTCTCCATCCTCTCCTCTCCTCTCCTCCAGGCCGGTTCCTCTACTCCCTCTCCGTCCTATCCTCTCCTCTCCTCCAGGCCCGGTTCCTCTTCTCCCTCTCCGTCCTCTGCTCTCCTCTCCTCTCCTCCAGGCCCGGTTCCTCTTCTCCCTCTCCGTCCTCTCCTCTCCTCCAGGCCGGTTCCTCTTCTCCCTCTCCGTCCTCTCCTCTCCTCTCCTCCAGGCCGGTTCCTCTTCTCCCTCTCCGTCCTCTCCTCTCCTCTCCTCCAGGCCCGGTTCCTCTTCTCCCTCTCCGTCCTCTCCTCTCCTCCAGGCCCGGTTCCTCTTCTCCCTCTCTGTCCTCTCCTCTCCTCTCCTCCAGGCCCGGTTCCTCTTCTCCCTCTCCGTCCTCTCCTCTCCTCTCCTCCAGGCCCGGTTCCTCTTCTCCCTCTCCGTCCCTCTCCTCTCCTCCAGGCCCGGTTCCTCTTCTCCCTCTCCGTCCTCTCCTCTCCTCCAGGCCCGGTTCCTCTTCTCCCTCTCCGTCCTCTCCTCTCCTCCAGGCCCGGTTCCTCTTCTCCCTCTCCGTCCTCTCCTCTCCTCCAGGCCCAGTTCCTCTCCTCTCCTCCAGGCCCGGTTCCTCTTCTCCCTCTCCGTCCTCTCCTCTCCTCCAGGCCCGGTTCCTCTTCTCCCTCTCCGTCCTCTCCTCTCCTCCAGGCCCGGTTCCTCTTCTCCCTCTCCGTCCTCTCCTCTCCTCCAGGCCCGGTTCCTCTTCTCCCTCTCCGTCCTCTCCTCTCCTCCAGGCCCGGTTCCTCTTCTCCTCTCCGTCCCTCTCCTCTCCTCCAGGCCCGGTTCCTCTTCTCCCTCTCCGTCCTCTCCTCTCCTCCAGGCCCAGTTCCTCTCCTCTCCTCCAGGCCCGGTTCCTCTTCTCCCTCTCCGTCCTCTCCTCTCCTCTCCTCCAGGCCCGGTTCCTCTTCTCCCTCTCCGTCCTCTGCTCTCCTCTCCTCTCCTCCAGGCCCGGTTCCTCTTCTCCCTCTCCGTCCTCTCCTCTCCTCCAGGCCCGGTTCCTCTTCTCCCTCTCCGTCCTCTCCTCTCCTCCAGGCCCGGTTCCTCTTCTCCCTCTCCGTCCTCTCCTCTACCATCATCCAGGCCGGTTTCTTTCCTCCCTCTACCCTCTTTTGTGTTTACAGCATAGAAGCATCTCCTTCGTCAAGGAAAGAGCTGTAGGAAGACTTTATGGAATCAGCACTACAATGACTAAACAGACAGCAGCCATCTTCCCTGCTCAAAGTGCAACCATCTTCCCTGCTCAAAGTGCAGCCATCTTCCCTGCTAAAAGTACAGCCATCTTCCCTGCTCAAAGTGCAACCATCTTCCCTGCTCAAAGTGCAGCCATCTTCCCTGCTAAAAGTACAGCCATCTTCCCTGCTCAAAGTACAGCCATCTTCCCTGCTCAAAGTGCAGCAACCTTCCCTGCTCAAAGTGCAGCAACCTTCCCTGCTCAAAGTGCAGCAACCTTCCCTGCTCAAAGTGCAGCCATCTTCCCTGCTCAAAGTACAGCCATCTTCCCTGCTCAAAGTGCAACCACCTTCCCTGCTCAAAGTGTATTGAAGGGTTCATCTGAAGCATTGGGACTCTGGGAGGACTAGGGGAGGACTAGGGGAGGACTAGGGGAGGATTAGGGGAGGACTAGGGGAGGACTAGGGGAGGATTAGGGGAGGACTAGGGGAGGATTAGGGGAGGACTAGGGAGGACTAGGGGAGGGACTAGGGGAGGACTAGGGGAGGACTAGGGGAGGACTAGGGGAGGATTGGGGAGGACTAGGGGGAGGACTGGGGAGGACTAGGGGAGGACTAGGGGAGGACTAGGGGAGGACTAGGGGAGGATTAGGGGAGGACTAGGGGAGGACTAGGGGAGGACTAGGGGAGGACTAGGGGAGGATTAGGGGAGGACTAGAGGAGGACTATGGGAGGATTAGGGGATGATTAGGGGAGGACTAGGGGAGGACTAGGGGAGGATTAGGGGAGGACTAGGGGAGGACTAGGGGAGGATTAGGGGAGGATTAGGGGAGGACTAGAGGAGGACTATGGGAGGATTAGGGGATGATTAAGCGAGGACAAGGAGAATCAGGGGATGTGATGCACGAAAAACTACTAAGACTCCCAAATGGCACCTTATTCCCTACAAGCCTAGTGCACTACTTTTGACCAGAGCCTTATGGGTCATGGTCGGTCAACAGGAAGTGCACTATATATGAAGTAGGGTGCCATTTGGGACAAAGACACATACTAAAACCACTTCAAAGTTTAAATGTTTTACAATAACTGTGTGGTATGTTGTTATAACGTCTGCTCCGTTCAGAACACCAGAATGACGCGGTTCCAGAACACTCTGTTACGGTGTCATTACATAGTTTAAGGCTACTTTAAGGCTACTTACAAAATGACATGATAGACACACAGCCCATTATGAATTCTGACAGGGAAAACCTGAAGGAGGAAGCCTGTTGCTAGGCAGATGGGTATCAGACTTCAGTAGCCTTAGCATTGTTCCCTGACAACAGTCCAGCTACTTAGAGAATACCCTGCCTGATAGAGGAATGTGTTTATCAACCCCTCCCAACACACAGGGGGACAATGGAGGCGCCCGAGCTGCCCCTGCTTTCTGCCCCCTGCCCTCTGCCCTCTGCCCCCGCTCTCTGCCCGCCTATAAATAAGAGACGGTTCCACTAATGAAACAAAATGAATCTCCATCCATCTTCTACACAACAAGGCCAGGCAGGAGAAGGCCCAGAGGAGAGGAGAGGAGAGGAGAGAGGAGAGGAGAGGAGAGGAGAGCCCATGGGCAGGGGAGAGGAGATGAGATGAGATGAGAGGAGAGGAGAGCCCATGGGCAGGGGGAGGAGAGGAGAGGAGAGGAGAGGAGAGCCCATGGGCAGGGAAGAGGAGAGGAGAGGAGAGGAGAGGAGGAGGAGAGGAGAGGAGAGGGAGAGGAGAGGAGAGGAGAGGAGAGGAGAGGAGAGGAGAGGAGAGGAGAGGAGAGGAGAGGAGAGGAGAGGAGAGGAGAGCACATGGGCAGGGGAGAGGAGAGGAGAGGAGAGGAGAGGAGAGGAGAGGAGAGGAGAGGAGAGGAGAGGAGAGGAGAGGAGAGGAGAGGAGAGGAGAGGAGAGCCCAGTGGCAGGGGGAGGAGAGGGCAGGAGAGAGGAGTCACCGTTCGTGTCTGAGGAAAATTACTTTGAGAGGGACAAAAAAAAAGCCACCACCTGATGTGTCATTATTTTGCGGTTCACGATGCACGTCACAGGGGACAGTCTGAAAACACAGTCAGCTTGAGATGGAAACGTTACCAGATAACAAATGTCTCGTTCCACCTAACAGACGTCACAAACACTCAAACAAAAGCATAAACACACACAGCCAGACGCTTCGCTCTGTCCTTAACAAAATTGTAGCTATCAACTGGGCTGGTAGAGAAGTGTGCTAATATTGCAGGCTACAAGGCTGTACCAGGAACACATCATACTGGAGACAGTGGACAGAGTACCAGGAACACATTATGCTGGAGACAGTGGACAGAGTACCAGGAACACATTATACTGGAGACAGTGGACAGAGAACCAGGAACACATTATACTGGAGACAGTGGACAGAGTACCAGGAACACATTATACTGGAGACAGTGGACAGAGTGTACCAGGAACACATTATACTGGAGACAGTGGACAGAGTACCAGGAACACATTATACTGGAGACAGTGGACAGAGTACCAGGAACACATTATACTGGAGACAGTGGACAGAGTACCAGGAACACATTATACTGGAGACAGTGGACAGAGTACCAGGAACACATTATACTGGAGACAGTGGACAGAGTGTACCAGGAACACATTATACTGGAGACAGTGGACAGAGTGTACCAGGAACACATTATACTGGAGACAGTGGACAGAGTGGACCAGGAACACATTATACTGGACGGAGAGGTCAGGACAGAGCGGTCAGGAAGGAGGTCACGATGAAGAGGTCAGGACAGAGAGGTCAGGACAGAGAGGTCAGGACAGAGAGGTCAGGACAGAGAGGTCAGGACAGAGAGGTCAGGACGGAGAGGTCAGGACAGAGAGGTCAGGACGGAGAGGTCAGGACAGAGAGGTCAGGACAGAGAGGTCAGGACAGAGAGGTCAGGACAGAGAGGTCAAGATGAAGAGGTCATCTGTGGCTCTGATTCAAGATCCTCCATTTTAATCCATTCAGGTTCTATTGATATTTGTAAAATGACAAATTAAAGAATACCATAGCTGGCCATAATTACAGACACATGTGTCTCCTTCGCTAGCCAGCACCTCTTCTAATCAGGTGTTCTACTCTGTTAGCCAGCACCTCCCCTAACCAGGTGTTCTACTCTGCTAGCCAGCACCTCCCCTAACCACATGTTCTACTCTGTTAGCCAGCACCTCCCCTGATCAGGTGTTCTACTCTGCTAGCCAGCACCTCCCCTAACCAGGTGTTCTACTCTGCTAGCCAGCACCTCCCCTAACCAGGTGTTCTACTCTGTTAGCCAGCACCTCCCCTAACCAGGTGTTCTACTCTGTTAGCCAGCACCTCCCCTAACCAGGTGTTCTACTCTGTTAGCCAGCACCTCCCCTAATCAGGTGTTCTACTCTGTTAGCCAGCACCTCCCCTAACCAGGTGTTCTACTCTGTTAGCCAGCACCTCCCCTAACCAGGTGTTCTACTCTGTTAGCCAGCACCTCCCCTAACCAGGTGTTCTACTCTGTTAGCCAGCACCTCCCCTAACCAGGTGTTCTACTCTGTTAGCCAGCACCTCCCCTAACCAGGTGTTTTACTCTGTTAGGCAGCACCTCCCCTAACCAGGTGTTCTACTCTGTTAGCCAGCACCTCCCCTAAACAGGTGTTCTACTCTGCTAGCCAGCACCTCCCCTAACCAGGTGTTCTACTCTGTTAGCCAGCACCTCCCCTAACCAGGTGTTCTACTCTGTTAGCCAGCACCTCCCTAACCAGGTGTTCTACTCTGTTAGCCAGCACCTCCCCTAACCAGGTGTTCTACTCTGTTAGCCAGCACCTCCCCTAACCAGGTGTTCTACTCTGTTAGCCAGCACCTCCCCTAACCAGGTGTTCTACTCTGTTAGCCAGCACCTCCCCTAACCAGGTGTTCTACTCTGTTAGCCAGCACCTCCCCTAACCAGGTGTTCTACTCTGTTAGCCAGCACCTCCCGTAACCAGGTGTTCTACTCTGTTAGCCAGCACCTCCCCTAACCAGGTGTTCTACTCTGTTAGCCAGCACCTCCCCTAACCAGGTGTTCTACTCTGTTAGCCAGCACCTCGCCTAACAAGGTGTTCTACTCTGTTAGCCAGCACCTCGCCTAACCACTTTGTTATGAAAAGCCTAAATACGTTCAGGAGTAAAATAAAGTCACTTAATAAGTTGCATGGACTGTAATAACAGTATTTAACATGACTTTTGAATTACTACCTGTTCTCTGTATCCCACACGTACAATTATCTGTAACGTCAAACACAGATTCAACCACAAAGACCAGGGAGGTTTTCCAATGCCTCACAAAGAAAGGCAACTATTGGTAGATGGGTAAACATTTTTAAAAGCAGACATTGAATATCCCTTTGAGCATGAAAAAAAGTTACTAATTACACTTAGGATAGTGTATCAATGCACCCAGTCACTACAAAGACACAGGCGTCCTTCCTAACTCAGTTGCCGGAGAGGAAGGAAACTGCTCAGGGATTTCACCATGAGGCCAATGGTGACTTTAAAACAGTTACAGAGTTTAAAGGCTGTGATAGGAAAAAACTGAGGATGGATAAACAACATTGTAGTTACTCCACAATACTAACATAATTGACAAAGTGAAAAGAAGGAAGTCTAAAAATATAAACGTATATTTCAAAACATGCATCCTGTTAGCATCAAGGCACTAAAAAAGTATTCTGTGAAAAAATGTGGCAAAGCAATTCACATTTTTACGTTGAATACAAAGTGTTATGTTTGGGGCAAATCAATACAACACATCTCTGAGGATCACTCTCCATATTTTCAAGCATTATGGTGGCTGCATCATGTTAGGGGTATGCTTATAATCATTAAGGACACGGGAGTTTTTCAGGATTAAAAAATAAACAGAATGTAGTTAAGCACAGGAAAAATCCTAGAGGAAAGTCTGCTCCCCACCAAACACTGGGAGATGAATTCACCTTTCAGCAGAACAATAACCTAAAATACAAGGACAAAGGACAGGTAGCCTCGTGGTTAGAGTGTAGAGGTGGCAGGTAGCCTCGTGGTTAGAGTGTAGAGGTGACAAATCTATACTGGAGTTGCTTACTAGGAAGTCAGTGAATGCCCCTGAGTGGCCGTGTTACAGTTTTGACTTAAATCTACTTGCAAATCTATGGTAACAAACTGAAAATGGTTTAGCAATGATCAACAGCCTATTTGTCAAAGGTGGAAGAATTTAGAAAACAATAATGGGCAAATGTTGCACAATACAGGTGTGGAAATCTCTCAGAGGCTCTCAGCTGTAATCGCTGCCAAAGGTGCTTCTATAAAGTTGTCTCAGGAGTTTGAATACTTACGTAAATTAGATATTTCTGTATTTAATTGTTAATACCTTTGCAAAACATGTTTTCACTTGGTCATTAACGGGTATTGCGTGTAGATAGGTGTCATTTAAAAAAATATGTTTTTTTATCTATTTTGAATTCAGGCTGTAACACGACAAAACGTGGAATAAATCAAGGGGTATGAATGCTTTCTGAAGGCCCTGTAGCAAACACGCACGCACGCACGCACGCGCACACGCACACACGCACACACACACACACACACACACACACACACACACACACACACACACACACACACACTGCATTTTCTTCCAAATGGATGCTGCTTCAATCAGCAGAGGAGTAATGGCATGATTTGGAAGTGAAATTAGTTTTAGCGAGGCGAGCAGGGAAATGTCCCTTCCCACAAAACGGATTTATGCTTCATCTCCTTCCGTCGGCACGACGACCACGCAGCACACACCGCCCCGTAGAGCTGTAAAACATTTATTTATATATTTAAGAGCTAAGCGGTGGCGCTGGCGGCGTCTAGACTTTAATACAAGAAGAGAAATAAGGAGTAAATAGATATGGATCATATAACAAGGAGGAGGAGCTGAAGATTATAGAACAATTAACAACACTACGCTAATTAGCATAAGATTATGATCCAGAGAGAAACTACACAACCACGTTCCATATCAATAGGCCACGCAGTCAGACTTCACCAGAGATTGGTAATGTGAAACTATAAGGTACTCGGTTTGTCCTTGGACTTCAGCGTGTTATCTATGCTATTCAGAGAATTTTGAGCAATACATGACTGAAAGTTTGGTCATGTATGGGTGTGGCTTACCTGAGCTCTAATAATGACCAGAGTGTATCGGGACGCTGAGCTCTAATAATGACCAGAGTGTATCGGGACACTGAGCTCTAATAATGACCAGAGTGTATCGGGACACTGAGCTCTAATAATGACTAGAGTGTATCGGAACACTGAGCTGTCATAATGACTAGAGTGTATCAGAACACTGAGCTCAAATAATGACTAGAGTGTATCAGAACACTGAGCTGTCATAATGAATAGAGTGTATCAGAACACTGAGCTGTCATAATGACTAGAGTGTATCAGAACACTGAGCTGTCATAATGAATAGAGTGTATCAGAACACTGAGCTGTCATAATGAATAGAGTGTATCAGAACACTGAGCTGTCATAATGACTAGAGTGTATCAGAACACTGAGCTGTCATAATGAATAGAGTGTATCAGAACACTGAGCTGTCATAATGAATAGAGTGTATCAGAACACTGAGCTGTCATAATGACTAGAGTGTATCAGAACACTGAGCTCAAATAATGACTAGAGTGTATCAGAACACTGAGCTGTCATAATGAATAGAGTGTATCAGAACACTGAGCTGTCATAATGAATAGAGTGTATCAGGACACTGAGCTGTCATAATGAATAGAGTGTATCAGAACACTGAGCTGTCATAATGAATAGAGTGTATCAGAACACTGAGCTGTCATAATGACTAGAGTGTATCAGAACACTGAGCTGTCATAATGACTAGAGTGTTCCAGAACACTGAGCTGTCATAATGAATAGAGTGTATCAGAACACTGAGCTGTCATAATGACTAGAGTGTATCAGAACACTGAGCTGTCATAATGACTAGAGTGTATCAGAACACTGAGCTGTCATAATGAATAGAGTGTATCAGGACACTGAGCTGTCATAATGACTAGAGTGTATCAGAACACTGAGCTGTCATAATGAATAGAGTGTATCAGAACACTGAGCTGTCATAATGAATAGAGTGTATCAGAACACTGAGCTGTCATAATGAATAGAGTGTATCAGAACACTGAGCTGTCATAATGAATAGAGTGTATCAGAACACTGAGCTGTCATAATGAATAGAGTGTATCAGACCACTGAGCTGTCATAATGAATAGAGTGTATCAGAACACTGAGCTGTCATAATGACTAGAGTGTATCAGAACACTGAGCTGTCATAATGACTAGAGTGTATCAGAACACTGAGCTCAAATAATGACTAGAGTGTATCAGAACACTGAGCTGTCATAATGAATAGAGTATCAGAACACTGAGCTGTCATAATGAATAGAGTGTATCAGGACACTGAGCTGTCATAATGACTAGAGTGTATCAGAACACTGAGCTGTCATAATGACTAGAGTGTATCAGAACACTGAGCTGTCATAATGAATAGAGTGTATCAGAACACTGAGCTGTCATAATGAAGAGTGTATCAGAACACTGAGCTGTCATAATGAAGAGTGTATCAGAACACTGAGCTGTCATAATGACTAGAGTGTATCAGAACACTGAGCTGTCATAATGACTAGAGTGTATCAGAACACTGAGCTGTCATAATGAATAGAGTGTATCAGAACACTGAGCTGTCATAATGAATAGAGTGTATCAGAACACTGAGCTGTCATAATGAATAGAGTGTATCAGAACACTGAGCTGTCATAATGAAGAGTGTATCAGAACACTGAGCTGTCATAATGAATAGAGTGTATCAGAACACTGAGCTGTCATAATGACTAGAGTGTATCAGAACACTGAGCTGTCATAATGACTAGAGTGTATCAGAACACTGAGCTGTCATAATGACTAGAGTGTATCAGAACACTGAGCTGTCATAATGAATAGAGTGTATCAGAACACTGAGCTGTCATAATGACTAGAGTGTATCAGAACACTGAGCTGTCATAATGAATAGAGTGTATCAGAACACTGAGCTGTCATAATGACTAGAGTGTATCAGAACACTGAGCTGTCATAATGAATAGAGTGTATCAGAACACTGAGCTGTCATAATGACTAGAGTGTATCAGAACACTGAGCTGTCATAATGAATAGAGTGTATCAGAACACTGAGCTGTCATAATGACTAGAGTGTATCAGAACACTGAGCTGTCATAATGAATAGAGTGTATCAGAACACTGAGCTGTCATAATGAAGAGTGTATCAGAACACTGAGCTGTCATAATGACTAGAGTGTATCAGAACACTGAGCTGTCATAATGAATAGAGTGTATCAGAACACTGAGCTGTCATAATGAATAGAGTATCAGAACACTGAGCTGTCATAATGACTAGAGTGTATCAGAACACTGAGCTGTCATAATGAATAGAGTGTATCAGAACACTGAGCTGTTATAATGAATAGAGTGTATCAGAACACTGAGCTGTCATAATGACTAGAGTGTATCAGAACACTGAGCTGTCATAATGAAGAGTGTATCAGAACACTGAGCTGTCATAATGACTAGAGTGTATCAGAACACTGAGCTGTCATAATGAAGAGTGTATCAGAACACTGAGCTGTCATAATGACTAGAGTGTATCAGAACACTGAGCTGTCATAATGAATAGAGTGTATCAGAACACTGAGCTGTCATAATGACTAGAGTGTATCAGAACACTGAGCTGTCATAATGAATAGAGTATCAGAACACTGAGCTGTCATAATGACTAGAGTGTATCAGAACACTGAGCTGTCATAATGACTAGAGTGTATCAGAACACTGAGCTGTCATAATGAATAGAGTGTATCAGAACACTGAGCTGTCATAATGACTAGAGTGTATCAGAACACTGAGCTGTCATAATGACTAGAGTGTATCAGAACACTGAGCTGTCATAATGAATAGAGTGTATCAGAACACTGAGCTGTCATAATGACTAGAGTGTTCCAGAACACTGAGCTGTCATAATGACTAGAGTGTATCAGAACACTGAGCTGTCATAATGACTAGAGTGTATCAGAACACTGAGCTGTCATAATGACTAGAGTGTATCAGAACACTGAGCTGTCATAATGAATAGAGTGTATCAGAACACTGAGCTGTCATAATGAATAGAGTGTATCAGAACACTGAGCTGTCATAATGAATAGAGTGTATCAGAACACTGAGCTGTCATAATGAATAGAGTGTATCAGAACACTGAGCTGTCATAATGAATAGAGTGTATCAGAACACTGAGCTGTCATAATGAATAGAGTGTATCAGAACACTGAGCTGTCATAATGAATAGAGTGTATCAGAACACTGAGCTGTCATAATGACTAGAGTGTATCAGAACACTGAGCTGTCATAACACTGCTGATCCCTCAACACCAGCTCTGCCCGTCATCTCTACGTCTCACTTGTCCTATATCCTCTCCCTCCTCTCCCCTCCTCACCTGTCTCTTGGTTGACAGTAGCTCGTGTGACGAAGTGTCATGTCAGACGATGCAGGCCTCTGATTGACATCTCACGTAACATCCAGGGCTCTAGTTCAGAGCGACTGTCAGATAATGTCCAGAGATAAATCATCATGAGTGGGATTACACGACTAAAAACCAGACATTCCTTACCTTGGGGTAATAACACATTTTCAAAAAGCATATCAAATACTTATTGCAGTCTTATTAATACAATTTCTTAATACAATTTCAGTCACTGGAGTGACATACATTAGGTGGAGAAGAGCACTAAAACAACAATAATTCAAGTGTCCTCATAACGATAGCAACAAAGTTACGTTTGGCACCGAGTGTGTATCCAGCATGCCGATCGTAATGTAGAGACGCTGGGTGCCTGGCCGTTCGCCGTCCCAGACATTGATCTGTGATGGAAAGCACTGTCTGTTACGTCTCGCCCGGGAACAGGACACGTAGACGAGGCGATCCATTATAGTGCTAACGTCCATTACACACACACACACACACACACTAAACGTCAACTAAACCATCCGTCGTCCCTCCCAAATCACCCACTAATGGGAAATCTTGTTTCAACAGAGAAATCCATACCTTTCTGTTGTTAACTACATTTGAGGGTTCCACCGGGGACTATAGAGTAAGTGATTTATGAAAAGAATTGGAACAGACAAAGAGGAAAAGATGAGATGTTAGAATGTAAGAATGAAAGCTCTGAACAGATTCTCTACCAGTCTTTGAGTCTCAGTCGGCCCTGTAAAAAAGAATGTTGAGGAGCAACAGACTAACGGCTTATTGGTTGTTCGGAAACCAAGGCTACAGGATCAGAAGTGAAACAGTGACCAGTGTGTTCGAGTGTCGGTACGCCTCGCTCAGCTTAAAATCACCAGACAACGCCCTAAAGCACAGGAGGAGTGACTGAGTGTTTGTTTGAACAAATAAACCAATCAAATACCAGAAGAAACAAACAATCCAGCAAATAAACCAATCAAATACCAGAAGAAACAAACAACCCAGCAAATAAACCAATCAAATACCAGAAGAAACAAACAGAGCCGGTAACTTAAATGGTGGGGCGGCAGGTAGCCTAGTGGTTAGAGTGTAGAGGAGGTAGGTAGTCTAGTGGTTAGAGTGTAGAGGAGGTAGGTAGCCTAGTGGTTAGAGTGTAGAGGAGGTAGGTAGCCTAGTGGTTAGAGTGTAGAGGAGGTAGGTAGTCTAGTGGTTAGAGTGTAGAGACGGCAGGTAATCTAGTGGTTAGAGTGTTGAGGTGGCAGGTAGCCTAGTGGTTAGAGTGTAGAGGCGGCAGGGTAGACTCGTGGTTAGAGTGTAGAGGCGGCAGGGTAGCCTAGTGGTTAGAGTGTAGAGGCGGCAGGGTAGCCTAGTGGTAAGAGTGTAGAGGCGGCAGGGTAGCCTAGTGGTTAGAGTGTAGAGGCGGCAGGGTAGCCAAGTGGTTAGAGTGTAGAGGTGGCAGGTAGCCTAGTGGTTAGAGTGTAGAGGCGGCAGGGTAGCCTAGTGGTAAGAGTGAAGAGGCGGCAGGGTAGCCTAGTGGTTAGAGTGTAGAGGCGGCAGGGTAGCCTAGTGGTTAGAGTGTAGAGGCGGCAGGGTAGCCAAGTGGTTAGAGTGTAGAAGTGGCAGGTAGCCTAGTGGTTAGAGTGTTGGACTAGTAACCGAAAGGTTGCAAGTTTGAATCCCCGAGCTGACCAGGTACAAATCTGTTGTTCTGCCCCTGAACAGGCAGAACAACAGGCCGTCATTGTAAATGAGAATTTGTTCTTAATAACTGACTTGCCTAATTAAAAAAAGGGCTGGGCGATATGGCCTAAAAACCATCTCTCTATCTTTTCAAACGTATAGCTGATTTACGATATATATATCTAAAAAAATAAAGTTTTCTCTAAATAAGCTTGGTTGTACAATTAAAATGTCAAACACACTGCATTTTAGGCAGTCAGCAATAACCTAATGAATTCAGGGATTGTGACGTTCTACCTAGACTTTAGACTTAGACAAGTGTACATTTTCCACAAACATCAGACCTCACTAATAATTCAACCTGGATTTTTGGTAATAATCACTGAACTGGCTTTCAAGTCTCTCTGTGAAAATGCCCCTTTACGTTACGAATTTAACTAGAAACGTGCATAACGCACATTCACTAATAATGACTAACTTACTGTAGGTATTCTAGAACATGAACACAGGCCTCATTAACAATCTCTCAAGAACAAGCCCACGTCCAAGTGAGTAGACAGCTAATCTTTATATTTAAACCTTAGCCAACTTGGATCTATATGCTAGCTAACAAAGTAGAACAGTTGAATAGTTATGAACACACCCTTCTGTCTGTCTGCAACTGTTTGAACAGCATGCTAGCCTGTCTGTCCACTTTGTTCAGATGTTCAAATCAAAATGGCCTATCTTATTTCTCAGAATGAGAAACAATTCCTGTGATTTATACTTATTGCACATTTATAAAAACCCAGCCATTGACAGCTAGTGTAACAGTCTTTGGCTAAAATGCTGGTACATTCATTGTTACTCTCGTTTTAGTAGTGTCTGCTCTGCGTACAAATCTGAGGAGTTGAGACATGAAAAGGATATCTCTATAAAGGTTAACTACTCCTCTATTACCGTCAAATAATGTCTCCGTGTGTTTTGGTGTCCATATAAGCGATTCTGTTGGATCAAACCTTAAATGCAAAAAAAAAAAATCTAATTAATTTGAATACATGTTAATATTCCAAGTTAGTTTCCAAATTAGTTAGTTATTCAATGTTATTTCAATGTTTTAGTTTTTATGAGAGTTTAATGTCAGCTTGTTCTCATGTCGTCTTAGGAGTCGTGTCTCCTCTGTGTGCACCTTCGAATTTACACACACACCAAGCCCCTCCCCCTGCCATTCACATCAACAAAAGATGACCGATCACTTCCTCCTCTCTGACAAGCCCTCGGGCCCATAGTGCTCTGGTCAAAAGTAGTGCACTATGTCAGGAATAAGGTGGGACTTGGGACAGTCAAAAGTTATTTCCCCTGAGTCGGCCAAGTTATTTCCCCTGAGTCGGCCAAGTTATTTCCCCTGAGTCAACCAAGTTATTTCCCCTGAGTCGACCAAGTTATTTCCCCTGAGTCTACCAAGTTATTTACCCTGAGTCGGGCCAAGTTATTTCCCCTGAGTTGACCAAGTTATTTCCCCTGAGTCGACCAAGTTATTTACCCTGAGTCGGCCAAGTTATTTCCCGAGTCAACCAAGTTATTTACCCTGAGTCGGCCAAGTTATTTCCCCTGAGTCGGCCAAGTTATTTCTCCCAGTCGACCAAGTCATTCCCCTGAGTCGACCAAGTTATTTCCCCTGAGCCAACTAACGGTCAGACCATGGACTCTATAACCACCCCACAGTGGCATGGCTCAGACTGAGTCGTAAACAGGAAATTGCAGCAGAGGTGAGGAGAGCGACACCAAGACGTCAGGCTCAGAGGACATGAGAAGAAACCGGTCAGCAGGTAGCTGGTAGTGTTGGATCAAATCAAATCGTATTTGTCACGTGTGCCGAATACAACAGTGAAATGCTGACAGTAAACGGAAAGGTCGCTGGTTCGAATCCCAGAGCAGACTGATGTGCCCTGAACCCTGACTGTTCATGTAAGTCGCTCACACAACACATTGTCAATCTCACATTTTCTGTGTTTCCGTTTCCCTGCCCAGGGGTTCCAACAGGCGAGGCCACAGGTTTGTGGTTTGGTAAATGATTAACTAAGAGAAGTGAGGCTCTTGGCCTGCATTTACAGTGTCTCAGATTAGGAATGACATGTGGTGATATAAAAGGATAAAACTGATCCTAGATTCTACTCCGTAACTTTCTGTTAATACAGACCCTGATTTGGTCAGGCCAGGAGGACAGAGGAGGCGTTCAGTTCTCTCCGACTGGGAGGGAGAACACCCCATGGGTAAATGTGGTCTTTTCATGCCAAACAAAGCAAGACAGACATGTTGTCTTTACACAGTGTGCCCTGAGAGCTTAAGACGACTCTGGTGGAACAGGGCAAGCTGCTAAAAGGATATTTGGTATTTTTCTCTCTCTCTCTCTCTTTCTCTCTCCCGTTTTCTCTCTCTCTCTTTCATTCCGTCCGTGACACACTGCCTAGTGTTGAGCAACAGGCTTATATTGAGCAACACCTGCTGCCATTACTCTGCTAAGCTAATGCTATAAACACGCTATTGAGAAATTGTTTTATAACATAGGCCTAAGTGTAAAAAAATATATGAATGTATCATTTCAAATAGGCCTAATTGTTGGGGGGGGGGGGGGATTACTCGGGAAACCCCTCCCGAAGGCATTACATCTCAGTGCTCGAGGCGTCACTACAGACCCTGGTTCGATTCCAGGCTGTATCACAACCGGCCGTGATTGGGAGCCCCATAGGTTGGCCCCAGCGTCGTCCGGGTTCGGCCAGCGGTAGGCCGTCATTGTAAATGAGAACTTGTTCTTAACCGACTTGCCTTAGTTAAATAAAAGGTTCAGGTAAAACAAATAAAAACTAAAAACACTAAAACAATGAAAAAAGAAAGAAATCCACCATCTACCATCAATTCTCAACATCTCTGCGAAGCTATTTCATTACTCTGCTAAAGATTCTACAGAGAAGCAGCTCAAAAAAGCCCAACAGAATAAAGACCAAAGATGTTTGAAAAAAAAAGAAAGAAGACCGATTTCCATTGAACACTCACACCTAAAACTAACACACACTATTTAACCAGCCTGGCCTTTGGACAACGCTAACCTTTCCTGGGTAATCATGTGGGTTAAGCCTACATTTTAAATGAAACGCAGCCTAAACCATGAACCGTTTTAAAGCTTTCAAAAGCCTTGAATTGGCACTGTTTTTCAAACTCCAGGAAACAGCCGTCTCTTCCCTACTAGGGGATCTCCCTATGCCAACCTCAGCTGCTCAGAACCTCAGAACCACAGCTACTCAGAACCACAATAGCTCAGAACCACAGCTACTCAGAACCTCATTAGCCCATAACCACAGTAGCCCAGAACCGCAGCTACTCAGAACCTCAGTAGCTCAGAACCTCAGCAGCTCAGAACCTCAGTAGCTCAGAACCACAGCTACTCAGAACCTCATTAGCCCATAACCACAGTAGCCCAGAACCGCAGCTACTCAGAACCTCAGCAGCTCAGAACCTCAGTAGCTCAGAACCTCAGCAGCTCAGAACCTCAGCAGCTCAGAACCTCAGTAGCTCGGAACCTCAGCAGCTCAGAACCTCAGCAGCTCAGAACCTCAGTAGCTCGGAACCTCAGCAGCTCAGAACCTCAGCAGCTCAGAACCACAGCTACTCAGAACCACAGCTACTCAGAACCACAATAGCTCAGAACCACAGCTACTCAGAACCTCATTAGCCCATAACCTCAGCAGCTCAGAACCTCAGCTACTCAGAACCACAGCTACTCAAAACCTCAGTAGCTCAGAACCTCAGCTACTCAGAACCTCAGAATCACAGTAGCTCTTTTTTAACTGAAATTCTTGTTGCTGAAACCTTAGCCTGTAGTTTGCCAGGGGAGATAAAGTCCACGTCCCAAAAGGCACCCTATTCCCAGCATAGTGCACTTCCTTTGACTAGTGCCCCATGCGCCGTAGAACATGGTGCCATTAGGGACGCAACGAAGGACAACTGGAAAAGCAGGTTATTGGGCCTGAAAGTAGCACTGCTGTAGACTCCGCGGGTGCCTCACCTTAACAGCGGTAGCTAGGGGACACACCACGAACACGCTATTCAAAATCCTGTTTAAAAAAAAAACACAAAAAACCAGGGGAGGGCTTGCAGCAGACAGGGGCATTTACCAGAGAGGCGACCAATAGAGCTGAGCCAAGAGAAGGCTAAACTATTGTTTTGGCTTAACAAGCAAGAGTGAACAAGGACAAAAGAAAAAGACCACAAAAGAAGAGAGAGAAAATACCTCACTAGTGAAGAAGAGGATCACATCACCCTCGTTCTTTTAGGAGACAAGTTAACAAGGATCTTTTTACAGGGGGTTTTCTGTTTTGTTCCTATTGGTTTTTTCTCGAATTGACACCTGTGCTGAAGGGGGGTTGAATTAGCCTACTAATTTGCATGTCCAAAGTCTCAGTTACCATTACCATGTTTTACAACAGAAACATTTAAAATGTCACTTACCTAAATCTAGAAAATATATATATTTTGTATTCCCGTGAGAAACCTTCTTTTGGTAGTGAGTTCCAAGAATGATCTACCACAATATCCAAATCCTTCCGGAAATCCTTAAGGAATATCCTCCAGAATCCAGGGAAGGTTAAGAGAATCTTTATAGAACTCAAGTCGCTCTTCTCCCTGCTTAGATAATCCACAACTAACTGTTCACACCGTTGAAGAAAATTCTCTCTCTCTCTCTCTCTCACACACACTCTCACTCACTCTCTCTCTCTCTCTCTCTCTCACTCACTCTCTCTCTCTCAGTAGTTTGCAGAGAGACCCTTCAGCACCAAAGGTTGATCACACACTGAGTTGTGTTCACACACAGCCGGGGAGGAGCCAAGCTCCAACCTGTGATGTCATAGGGTGTCGGATTTCACTGGGAA
This sequence comes from Oncorhynchus masou masou, assembly GCF_036934945.1. Classification (NCBI taxonomy): domain Eukaryota; kingdom Metazoa; phylum Chordata; class Actinopteri; order Salmoniformes; family Salmonidae; genus Oncorhynchus; species Oncorhynchus masou. The sequence goes on from NC_088214.1 coordinate 6,621,880, forward strand.
GGAGATGGATTGGCTTCCTGAACTCTGAACAACAAGAGAGACGGTTGGAGTTTACCTGTGCACAACAAAAAAGGTTTGGGGTATGTGTGCTTTTACAGATATGGAGAGGATTTCAGTGTAAGTCTGTGAGTGTGAAATAAATACAAGATTTTCGAGGTCTGAGTGGGAGATTTTATAATGAAAACAGTAAACGCTCAACTAAAACAACATATCCACACAGATAGATCCACTTCACATATCCACACAGAAAAATCCACACAGATAGATCCACTTCACATATCCACACAGATAGATCCACACAGATAGATCCACACAGATCACACAGATAGATCCACACAGATAGATCCACACAGATAAATCCACACAGATAAATCCACACATATAAATCCACACAGATAAATCCACACAGATAAATCCACACAGATAGATCCACTTCACATATCCACACAGATAAATCCATTGACAGACAGACAGAGAAGTAAACAGGGGTCACAATACAACACAAGCTGTCTTGAACAGATTAGCAAACCAGTACTCTCAAGAGATTGGTTACAATTTGATTTAACCATCACAACGTGTTCCTAGCGACGCTAACGCTAGCTAACTCCTCCAAATGTCATTTAGAGGCATGTCACTCTTGGTCTGCCGACAAAGTCATCAGCGATTGGATCGTCTCTAACCAATCAAGAGTATCAAAGCCAATGACACATTTTCAAAAACTGCCCACTTTACCCACGTGTGCTCAACCCATCGGTTTGTGGACCAATCAGACAGCCTCGAATATGTTGGCATTGGGTGAAGGGTCTCGGGGAGGTTCTCAGATCCGGACTCAAACTATCGTGCGTGGCCGTGGCGTAACGTTTTGCCGGAGTGAGGAGTCTGGGTAGCCAGGTAATGGCTTCTCTCTGACTGAAACCAGAGAGGAATCCAAAAAGCACCAAGACAGTTAAAAAGAAACAAGATGCTAATTCTAATTCTTCAAGCAGCAGAGCAACTATTAGCAGAATGTTAGAAACATAAAAAACGGTTCTATTCTACCTCTCTCCCTCCGCTCAGATTTCCTCTCGCCAAGGAAGCTAATCATTCAGAGCAGATGTTCCGGAATGTTTTGTGGGATTTATGACCCCCCCCCACACACACACACCACACACACACACACACACACACACACACACACACACACACAGGCCACACACACACACACACCACACACACCACAAAACCCAAACACAAAACCATTCTCTAGGATTTATAACAGGCCTGGAGAGGGAGCCTCAGGTGCTAAATTTGGGCTTCTCTCAGTGATTCCTCACAAAACCCAAACAACAAAAAACATGATTTTGGGGGATTTTCCAGAAAATGTCATCCATAAAATAGTCCTTTGGAGGAAGTATGGTTGACATAAATTTGACATTTGTATTTAACAGCGTAATTGAGAAATAATAAATAAAAGTTGGGATATTTATGACGTGGGTGGGATTTCTCGCGGTCTGACAAAACACCGCTCTAACTCCGTCACCTTTGACATCAGAACAGGAAGTGCGTCAAACACCAATCTAACTCCGTCACCTTTGACATCAGAACAGGAAGTGCGTCAAACACCGCTCTAACTCCGTCACCTTTGACATCAGAACAGGAAGTGCGTCAAACACCACTCTAACTCCGTCACCTTTGACATCAGAACAGGAAGTGCGTCATCGATGGATACAGGGGATTGAGACACATCCAATGCCAAAAACCAAACAGATATCTCTAGCTTAAAACGGATGGGGATGTTTTTATTATGCCAATTAGATTTCTGCGACCCTGGGACCCTTTGTTTAACCTTTACCTTTAACACACCATTGTGTTTTATCTGTAGATGCTACAAAGCAAACAGTGATGTCATGTGAAGCTTTACGGCTCTGAGTACTATTTTTTTGTATTAATTGATTCATATTGAACAATATGAACATGAATATAGGAAATATATGTATATATATATATATATATTTTTTTTTTTTTAAATGTAAATGTTCAAATGTTTCTATCAGTGGAGGCTGGTGGGAGGAGCTATAGGAGAACGGGCTCATTGTAATGGCTGGTTTTAACGGACTCAAACACGTGGTTCCTCTGGACCTTTGGGGAGGAACTTTGTTCACTCAGCTCTAAGATGTGTGTGTGTGTGTGTGTGTGTGTGTGTGTGTGTGTGTGTGTGTGTGTGTGTGTGTGTGTGTGTGTGTGTGTGTGTGTGTGTGTGTGTGTGTGTGTGTGCCCCACTTAATATTCACAATGTAATACCTTGCAATGAGAAGCACATATAGCGAGACGGATCTGTACAATGAGTAAACTCCATGACCTGTGTCTTCAGGGTGACGTGGAGAGCCTGTCGTCTATTTAAACTACGACAACAACATAGAACGCTCACACCAGATATATCAGGCTCTACAGGCCAGAGTTTTCTACAATAGACCTGTCGCCAGTCAAGAGGAGAGACCGGCTGCTAACCAGACCTGGGACAGTATCCACAGTATCCACAAAATAATCCCAGAGTAAAAGTGCTGATCTGGGATCAGGTCGTCCCTGTCCAAAATAATCAGATTCATTATAATCTTAATGGCAAAACTGATCTTTGATCAGCACTCCTACTATGTTAATGTGGACCCTGTGTAAACTCCTGGCAGGCTGTTTCCCTTTAGAAAAATACCGTTTTTTTTTTACATTTATTTTTGTTTTAACTAGTCAAGTCAGTTAAGAACAAATTCTTATTTACAATGACGGCCTTGGAAAAGCGGGTTAACTGCCTTGTTCAGGGGGCAGAACGACAGAGTTTTATCTTGTCAGTTCAGGGATTCGAGCTAGCAACCTTTCGGTTACCGACCCAACGCTCCAACCACTAGGCTATCTGCTGCGCCCGTCCTATCGAAAGGTCAGTGTTGTCTAGGAAGGTCTGACCATCCTTTTCCCAAATAGACTAAGCTCATTCCAGGTTTATGATGTAATACATTATATACGTTGTCGTGACAATAGCATTACATTTGGTAAATATGAAAGGCCAACTGTAGTCTGAACTTCAAAATACACACATCCATGGTAAATATGAATAAATAGTAAAATAGGCATTTAATTAGGAAATCAGCTATTTTGTTTTTTCACGCTCAGGTTGACGTTACTGTGGAATTACCCACTAGGGAGTCGGTGAGGCTGAAGACCTTGCCTGCCTCAGATAAGAAATGTTCATCTGTCAAGATTGGCGCAGTCTCAAGGTCATATATGTTGCGTTGACACGGCCTGATTAAGTACCGTCACTTACATGTAAATTTAGAGTGTGGAGCAGTGTGGAGCAGAGTGGAGCAGTGTGGAGCAGAGTGGAGCAGTGTGGAGCAGTGTGGAGCAGAGTGGAGAAGAGTGGAGCAGAGTGGAGCGGTGTGGAGCAGTGTGGAGCAGTGTGGAGCAGAGTGGAGCAGAGTGGAGCAGAGTGGAGCAGTATGGAGCAGAGTGGAGCAGAGTGGAGCAGTATGGAGCAGAGTGGAGCAGTGTGGAGCAGAGTGGAGCAGAGTGGAGCAGAGTGGAGCAGTGTGGAGCAGAGTGGAGCTGTGTGGAGCAGAGTGGAGCAGTGTGGAGCAGAGTGGAGCAGAGTGGAGCAGTGTGGAGCAGAGTGGAGCAGTGTGAAGCAGAGTGGAGCAGAGTGGAGCAGTGTGGAGCAGAGTGGAGCAGAGTGGAGCAGTGTGGAGCAGAGTGGAACAGAGTGGAGCAGTGTGGAGCAGAGTGGAGCAGTGTGGAGCAGAGTGGAGCAGAGTCCGTTGTCAGATTTCCTCTGTGAACCTGGTACTCTGTGAATCTGGTACTCTGTCAATCTGGTACTCTGTGAATCTGGTACTCTGTGAACATGGTACTCTGTGAATCTGGTACTCTGTGAACATGGTACTCTGTCAATCTGGTACTCTGTCAATCTGGTACTCTGTGAATCTGGTACTCTGTCAATCTGGTACTCTGTGAATCTGGTACTCTGTGAACCTGGTACTCTGTGAACCTGGTACTCTGTCAATCTGGTACTCTGTCAATCTGGTACTCTGTCAATCTGGTACTCTTGTCAATCTGGTACTCTGTCAATCTGGTACTCTGTCAATCTGGTACTCTGTGAATCTGGTACTCTGTGAACCTGGTACTCTTGTCAATCTGGTACTCTGTCAATCTGGTACTCTGTGAATCTGGTACTCTGTGAATCTGGTACTCTGTGAATCTGGTACTCTGTGAATCTGGTACTCTGTGAATCTGGTACTCTATATTATGACGCTCAAGCTAGAAAAAGTGTCCCACTCAAACTACTGCACCTTCCCCCCCAAGGGACTTGGGAAACACCCCCAGTGAATTCTGGGAATTTATTACATATAACACACACACACAGAGCCCATCCCCCAATCCTTTCAATACATTTCAAAGGTTGACAACTTATCCTCCTCCCTTCAGTGAATTCAGAGGCTGACAACCCCCAACCCCGCACCCCAAACACACACAAACAAACAGAGAGAGAGAGAGCCCGTTAGTAGAGCTAGCTAGCAGTCTCAGTGATTTCACATGGCTTCTCTATGTGCCAAACAGCAGCACGCACACACACACACCACACGCACCCGCACACCACACATACACACACAAACACACACAAACACACACAAACACACACACGATTTGTTGCGCAACTCCAGAATCTCTTCTCAGAGTAGATAAGAACATCTGGAAACTACATATACTGAGGCCGCATTTCTAGTAGCTGAGGATTTTAACAAAGTAAATTTGAGGAAAACATTCCCGAAGATCAACCAACACATTGACTGTAGCACTCTCTCTGGTAAAACATTGGACCGCTGCTCCTCAGTTTTTAGAAATGCCTTCAAGCCCCTCCCCCGCCCTCCCTTCGGCAAATCAGATCTCCATTTTGCTCCTGCCTTCCTATAGGCGGGAACTCAAACAGGGAGTACCCCATACCAAGGTCTATTCAACGCTGGTCTGACCAATCAGAATCCACGCTTCAAGATTGTTTTGATCACGCGGACTGGGATATGTTCCGGGTAGCCTCTGAGAATAATATCGACAGATACACGGATACGGTGACTCTGAGTTCATCAGGAAGTGTGGATAGATGGCAGCATACGCGCAAAACTGAAAGCGCGAACACCGGCATTTAACCACGGCAAGGTGACTGGAAATACGCCCGAATACAAACAGTGTAGTTATTTCCACTGTAAGGCAATCAAACAGGCAAAACGTCAGTACAGAGACAAAGTGGAGTCGCAATTCAACGGCTAAGAGACAATCAGACACGAGACGTATGTGACAGGGACTTCAGACAATCAGACACGAGATGTATGTGACAGGGACTCCAGAAAATCAGACACGAGACGTATGTGACAGGGTCTCCAGACAATCACGGATTACAAAGGGAAAACCAGACACGTCGCGGACACCGACGTCTAGCTTCCCGGACAAGCTAAACACCTTCTTTGCTCGCTTTCAGGATAATACAGTGCCACCTTGGATCAGCTACCAAGGACTGTGGGCTCTCCTTCTCTGTGACTGACGTGAGTATGACATTTAAGCGCGTTAACCCCAAAGCTGCTGGCCCAGACGGCCGCGTCCTCAGCGCACATCAGCGTCCTCAGCTGGCTCGAGTGTTGATAAAGGACATATTCAATCTCCCCGTCTGTTGTCCCCACTTGCTTCAAGATGTCCACCATTTATCCTGTACCCAAGAAAGCAAATGTAACTGAACTAAATTACAGTCAAATCAAAGTTTATTTGTCACGTGTGCCAAAGACAACATGTGTAAACCTTACCGTGTGTGTGTGTGTGTGTGTGTGTGTGTGTGTGTGTGTGTGTGCGTGCGTGCGTGCGTGCGTGCGTGCGTGCGTGCGTGTGTGTGGCAAGACAGTTAGAAAGGAGTGTGTGTGTGTGTGTGTAAGTAAGTAAGAAATAAAACAACAGTAGAAAGACATTTGAAAAAAAGAGGAGCAAGGCTTCATACAGACGCCCCGTAGCACTCACTTCTGTCATCATGAAGTGCTTTGAGAGACTAGTCAAGGATCATATATCACCTCCACCTTGTCTGTCACCCTAGACTCACTTCAAAATGCTTACCGCCCCAATAGATCCACTGACGCAATCCCCATCTCACTGCACACTGCCATATCCCATCTGTACAGGTGCAATACCTATGTAAGAATGTTATGTTGTTCATTGACGACAGCTCAGCATTCAACACCATAGTACCCTCCAAGCTCGTCAGTAAGCTCAGGGCCCTGGGTCTCGACCCCGCCCTGTGCAACTGGGTCCTGGACTTCCTGATGGGCCGCCCCCCAGGTGGCGAAGTGGAGGTCTAAGGCACTGCATTGCGTCATTACAGACCCTGGTTCATGCCTGGGCTGTGTCATCACCGCCCCTGAGCGGGAGCACGTATAGTGCGGTGCACAATTGGCCCAGCGTTGTTTGGCTGGAGGGGAGTAGGCTGTCATTGTAAATAAGACCTCCACTTCGCTGATCCTCAACACAGGGGCCCCACAAGGGTGCGTGCTCAGCCCCCCTCCTGTACTCCCTGTTCACCCATGACTGCGTGGCCACGCATGACTTCAACTCAATCATCAAGTTTGCAGACGACACAACAGTAGTGGTTACCAACAATGACAAGACCTCTCACCCAACGTCAACAAAAAAAGGGAGCTGATAATGGACTACAGGAAACAGCAGAGGGAGCACCCCCCTTCCCCTATCTACATCGATGGGACAGCAGCGGAGAAGGTGGAAAGCTTCAAGTTCCTCAGAGTACACATCACTGACGATCTTAAATGGTCCACCCACACAGACACTTTAATCATGGAACACTGCCCACTTTAATTATGGAACACTGCCCACTTTAATTATGGAACACTGCCCACTTTAATTATGGAACACTGCCCACTTTAATTATGGAACACTGCCCACTTTAATTATGGAACACTAGTCACTTTAATCATGGAACACTAGTCACTTTAATTATGGAACACTGCCCACTTTAATCATGGAACACTAGTCACTTTAATCATGGAACACTAGTCACTTTAATCATGGAACACTAGTCACTTTAATCATGGAACACGAGTCACTTTAATTATGGAACACTGCCCACTTTAATTATGGAACACTGCCCACTTTAATTATGGAACACTGCCCACTTTAATCATGGAACACTAGTCACTTTAATCATGGAACACTAGTCACTTTAATCATGGAACACTAGTCACTTTAATCATGGAACACTAGTCACTTTAATCATGGAACACTAGTCACTTTAATTATGGAACACTAGTCACTTTGATCATGGAACACTGCCCACTTTAATTATGGAACACTGCCCACTTTAATCATGGAACACTAGTCACTTTAATCATGGAACACTAGTCACTTTAATCATGGAACACTAGTCACTTTAATCATGGAACACGAGTCACTTTAATCATGGAACACTAGTCACTTTAATTATGGAACACTAGTCACTTTGATCATGGAACACTGCCCACTTTAATTATGGAACACTGCCCACTTTAATCATGGAACACTAGTCACTTTAATCATGGAACACTAGTCACTTTAATCATGGAACACTAGTCACTTTAATCGTGGAACTCTAGTCACTTTAATCGTGGAACACTAGTCACTTCAATCGTGGAACACTAGTCACTTTAATCGTGGAACACTAGTCACTTTAATCGTGGAACACTAGTCACTTTTATCGTGGAACACTAGTCACTTTAATCGTGGAACACTAGTCACTTTAATCGTTGAACACTAGTCACTTTTATCGTGGAACACTAGTCACTTTTATCGTGGAACACTAGTCACTTTTATCGTGGAACACCAGTCACTTTAATCGTGGAACACCAGTCACTTTTATCGTGGAACACTAGTCACTTTTATCGTGGAACACTAGTCACTTTTATCGTGGAACACTAGTCACTTTAATCGTGGAACACTAGTCACTTTAATCGTGAAACACTAGTCACTTTAATCGTGGAACACTAGTCACTTTAATCGTGGAACACTAGTCACTTTAATCGTGGAACACTAGTCACTTTAATCGTGGAACAGTAGTCATTTTAATCATGGAACACTAGTTACTTTAATCATGTAACACTAGTCCCTTTAATCATGGAACACTGGTCACTTTAATCATGGAACACTGGTCACTTTAATCATGGAACACTGGTCACTTTAATCATGGAACACTGGTCACTTTAATCATGGAACACTAGTCCCTTTAATCAAGGAACACTGGTCACTTTAATCATGGAACACTGGTCACTTTAATCATGGAACACTAGTCCCTTTAATCAAGGAACACTGGTCACTTTAATCATGAAACACTAGTCCCTTTAATCATGGAACACTAGTCCCTTTAATCATGGAACACTGGTCACTTTAATCATGGAACACTAGTCCCTTTAATCAAGGAACACTAGTCACTTTAATCACGTTTACATACTGCTTTACTCACCTCATATGTACCTTACCAGTCAACAGTGTGGACACACCTACTCATTCAAATATTTGTCTTTATTTTGTTTTACAAGTTTCTACATTGTAGAATAATAGTGAAGACATAAAAACTATGAAATAACACAAATGGAATCATGTAGTAACCACAAAAAGGGTTAAACACAGCAAAATATATTTTATATTTGAGATTCTTCAAAGGAGCCACCTTGATGACAGCTTTGCACACTGTTGGGAAAATAGTTTGATTTGTTTAACCATTTTTTTGTGTTATGTCATAGTTTTGATATATTTTTTTTTACCTTTAGGCAAGTCAGTTAAGAACAAATTCTTATTTACAATGACGGCCTGTGGAACAGTGGGTTAACTGCCTGTTCAGGGCCAGAATGACAGATTTGTACCTTGTCAGCTCAGGGGTTTGAACTTGCAACCTTCCAGTTACTAGTCCAACACTCTAACCACTAGGCTACCCTGCATTTATGTACTGCATTATATTCTACCTTATTTTAGTCAATGCCACTCTGACATTGCTCAATCTAATATTCATATATTTCTTAATACCATTCTTCAATTTATATGTATGTGTATTGTTGTGTATTGTTAGATACTACTGCACTGTTGGAGCTAGGAACACAAGCATTTCACTACACCCACAATAACATCTGATAAATATGTGTATGTGACCAATAACATTTGATTTGGTTAGACTTTTTGTCAACACAGTAGGAGACACAGTAGGAGACACAGTAGGAGACACAGTAGGAGACACAGCAGGAGACACAGTAGGAGACACAGTAGGAGACACAGTAGGAGACACAGTAGGAGACACAGTAGGAGACACAGCAGGAGACACAGTAGGAGACACAGTAGGAGACACAGTAGGAGACACAGTAGGAGACACAGTAGTCAAGACAGCAGGAGACACAGTAGGAGACACAGTAGGAGACACAGTAGTCAAGACAGTAGAAGACACAGTAGGAGACACAGTAGTCAAGACAGTAGGAGACACAGTAGGAGACACAGCAGGAGACACAGTAGGAGACACAGTAGGAGACACAGTAGGAGACACAGTAGGAGACACAGTAGGAGACACAGTAGGAGACACAGGGAAGAGAGGGATGTAGAGAAGGAGGGATGACGGAGAGGGAAGAGAGGGATGTAGGGAAGGAGGGATGTAGGGAAGGAGGGAGGACAGTGGAAGGAATGATTGGTTCAGAACAGGTCTTATGGGAATATCATCTGAGTGGATAAAAGGTGTGAACAGTTACCTGAAAACAGAGGGTGACTCAACGCCATTGGAAACAACAGTTCCCTGAAAACATGGCAGTCCAAAAGAGGTCTTGAGGGGCTTGTCCTCTGTAGCTGTATGGTGTTGAGGTGGGGTCTGGAGACCTGAAAACCACAATGGCAGCTGAATGAAGAGTTGTGTTGAAGACCTGCTACCCCAGTGTTTACACCTCAGTTAACAACAGAGTGGAGATGACACCCTTTATTATCATTACCACAGCTGGCTGGCACTTGTTCTGTCTCAAACACACACACACACACACACACACACACACACACACACACACAAAGTGACTGAGGTGACTACTGACAGAGAGGGAGGTAGCAGGACAGAAGGTGTGAGAGAGAGAGAGAGAGAGAGAGAGAGAGAGAGAGAGAGAGAGAGAGAGAGAGAGAGAGAGAGAGAGAGAGAGCAGGACAGAGGGTGAGAGAGAGAGAGAGAGAGAGAGAGAGAGAGAGAGAGAGAGAGACCCATGACAGCAGCACAATTAGACCCAACCAAATCATGAGAAAACAAAAAGATAATTACTTGACACATTGGAAAGAATTAACAAAAAAACAGAGCATACTAGAATGCTATTTGGCCCTACACAGAGAGTACACAGCGGCAGAATACCTGACCACTGTGACTGACCCAAACTGAAGGAAAGCTTTGACTATATACAGACTCAGCGAGCATAGCCTTGCTATTGAGAAAGGCCGCCGTAGGCAGACATGGCTCTCAAGAGAAGACAGGCTATGTGCTCACTGCCCACAAAATGAGGTGGAAACTGAGCTGCACTTCCTAACCTCCTGCCCAATGTATGACCATATTAGAGAGACATATTTCCCTCAGATTACACAGATCCACAAAGAATTTGAAAACAAATCCAATTTTGAAAAACTCCCATATCTACTGGGTGAAATTCCACAGTGTGCCATCAGAGCAGCAAGATTTGTGACCTGTTGCCACGAGAAAAGGGCAACCAGTGAAGAACATGCACCATTGTAAATACAACCCATATCTATGCTTATTTATTTTATCTTGTGTCCTTTACCATTTGTACATTGTAAAAAACTGTATATATATATATATATATAATATGACATTTGTAATGTCTTTATTGTTTTGAAACTTCTGTATGTGTGATGTCTACTGTTAATTTTTATTGTTTATTTCACTTTATATATTATCTACCTTACTTGCTTTGGCAATGTTACCCATGCCAATAAAGCCCCTTGAATTGAATTGAATTGAAATTGAGAGAGAGAGGGAGGTAGCAGGACAGAAGGTGAGAGAGAGAGAGAGAGAGAGAGAGAGAGAGAGAGAGGGAGGTAGCAGGACAGAAGGTGAGAGAGAGAGAGAGAGAGAGAGAGAGAGAGAGAGGTAGCAGGACAGAAGGTGTGAGAGAGAGAGGTAGCAGGACAGAATGTGAGAGAGGGAGAAGGAGGTAGCAGGACAGAAGGTGTGAGAGAGGGAGGTAGCAGGACAGAAGGTGTGAGAGAGGGAGGTAGCAGGACAGAAGGTGAGAGAGAGAGAGAGAGAGAGAGAGGTAGCAGGACAGAAGGTGAGAGAGAGGGAGGTAGCAGGACAGAAGGTGAGAGAGAGAGGGGTAGCAGGACAGAAGGTGAGAGAGAGGGAGGTAGCAGGACAGAAGGTGAGAGAGAGAGGGGTAGCAGGACAGAAGGTGAGAGAGAGAGGTATCAGAACAGAAGGTGTGAGAGAGAGAGAGAGAGAGGGGGGGGGGGTAGCAGGACAGAAGGTGAGAGAGAGGGAGCAGGACAGAAGGTGTGTGAGAGAGAGAGAGAGAGAGAGAGAGGGGTAGCAGGACAGAAGGTGAGAGAGAGAGAGGGGTAGCAGGACAGAAGGTGAGAGAGAGAGAGGGGTAGCAAGACAGAAGGTGTGAAACAGCCTGGTGGTGGTGAACTTGTCTGTTTGAGATGGGGGGAAGAGAGAGAGAGTGTGTGTGTGTGTGTGTGTGTGTGTGTGTGTGTGTGTGTGTGTGTGTGTGTGTGTGTGTGTGTGTGTGTGTGTGTGGCAAGACAGTTAGAAAGGAGGGCAAAGCACAGATGTTTTTTCAGTTCCGTCAAATAGTAATTTTAAAAAACAACAACATGTATTGTTCAGTAGTGGCGTGCTGAGGAGAGGCAGGGTGCTCTCTCTCTCTCTCTCTCTCTCTCTCTCTCTCTCCAAGGGGAACACTGCGCATGTCTGTGAGTTTGTGTGTCTCTCCGAACAGCGAAGCATGTCAGCGAATACAGGAGACAAATCATTTTTATCTGGTACCCCGGCGGGTATTGACGAATTGGGGATGCATTTAAAAAGGCCAATTAAAGGGAGGAAATGAAACAATGTGGATGGAGGCACTTCAGAGCCATGCGGAACACTGTACCCCCAGCGTACCCCCACCGTACCCCACCGTACCCCCCACCGCACTCCCCACCGTACCCCACCGTACCCCCCACCGTAAAACCCAACGTACCCCCCACCGTACCCCCACCGTACCCCCCTTAAAACCCAACGTACCCCCACCGTACCCCACCATACCCCCCACCGTACCCCCACCGTACCCCACACCGTACCCCCCACCGTACCCCCCACCGTACCCCCACCGTAAAACCCAACGTACCCCACACCGTACCCCCACCGTAAAACCCCATTTACCCCCCAACGTACCCCCACCGTACCCCCCACCGTACCCCCACCGTACCCCCCACTCTCCCCTCTGGTCCCTACACTTTACCCTGCCTCTCTCTCCACAGCATGAGACCCACCACAGAGAGGGAGAGAGGGGGGAGAGGGGGGAGGGAATGGGGGTTATTTTGGTAGTGTGAATTATGTTTGGGGTGAAATATGCCATATGGGAGACCTTAGTACAAGAGAGTGAAGAGAGGAGGGAGGAGACAGACGAGGGTAGAGAGAGAAGAGGGGAGGGTGGAGAAAGACGAGGGTAGAGAGAGAAGAGAGGAGGGAGGAGACAGACGAGGGTAGAGAGAGAAGAGGGGAGGGTGGAGAAAGACGAGGGTAGAGAGAGAAGAAGGGAGGGTAGAGACAGACGAGGGTAGAGAGAGGGGGGAGGAGAAAGACAGGGTAGAGAGAGGAGAGAGGAGGGAGGAGACAGACGAGGGTAGAGAGAGAAGTTGCCTAGCTTCCTTGTTGCCTAGCTGGAGTTAGAATTTAGCATAAAGAAACTAACACAGGCTGAGGTATTGGGGCAAAGCTATGGACATTGGGGCAACGCTATGGACATTGGGTCAACGCTATGGACATTGGGGCAACG